>NW_027198806.1:0-39314 GCF_038502225.1 Cherax quadricarinatus
AAAAAACTGTATTATGAGAACAGATTATCCAACTTACGAGGTTATATAAAAAAGACCTGGAAAACCCTATCAGAAATTCTAGGAACAAAAAAGATATCGCGAAATTGCGAAATTGAATTAAAACCAGATGAACCCCAACTTCTGCCAACTGAAACAGCAAACAGACTCAAAAATTTCTTCTCCACTATAGGAAAAAAAATCTTGCCAATAAAATCCCAAGCTCAGATACCCCACCCAATGACTACCTCACTGGCAACTACCCGAACACACTGTTCCTAGCTCCGACTAACCCTACTGAAGTCTCCCTTATTATCAACACACTTAAAAACAAGAGAGGAGATTTAAATACCTTACCACCCTTTATATACAAAAAAAGCGTCACAAGTACTACCACCAATCATTGCAACACTTTAACAAATCCATAGAATCCTCTACCTTCCCTACAGTTCTCAAAATAGCAAGGGCCACCCCGATCCATAAAGAAGGAGACCAAACAGACTTGAATGACTATAGGCCAATATCCAACTTACACCCTCTCTCTAAAATCTTCGAAAAATTCATTCATAAGCAAATCTATTCCTACCTCATCTCCCACAACATACTCAACCCCTGTCAGTTTGGGTTCAGGCCTAATAAAAATACTAATGATGCTATTATACACATGCTATAACACATATACACTGCAATAGAGAGAAAAGAAGTCCCACTGGGGATCTTCATAGACTTACGCAAAGCTTTTGATACAGATGACAATGACTTGCTCCATATAAAATTGTCGCACTATGGTATAAGAGGGCACTCCCTCAACTACCTAAAGTCTTACCTCAGCAACAGAAGCCAATATGTGTACACAAACGGGGCAAACTCTTCAGCACAGCCAATTACAGTTGGTGTCCCACAGGGAAGTGTCCTAGGCCCTCTTCTCTTTCTCATATACATAAATGACCTACCAAATGCATCGCAACTACTCAGACCCACACTATTTGCAGATGACACTACATACGTCTTCTCTCACCCGAGCCCAGTCATGCTAGCCAATACTGTAAACACCGAATTACAGAAAATATCTACCTGAATGAGCACTAACAAACTTACTCTAAAAATTGACAAAACCTACTTCATTCAGTTTGGTAACAGAGCTACAGACGTCCCTCTTAACATAATGATAAACGGATCACCTATCACAAAACTCACAAAGGGAAAATTCTTAGGAATCCACCTTGATAATAGACTCAAATTTCAAACACATATACAACAAATTTCCAAAAAAATTTCCAAGACCGTAGGCGTACTATCGAAGATACGGTACTATGTTCCACAGTCAGCCCTCCTGGCCCTATATCACTCACTTATTTACCCCTATCTCACTTATGGAATTTGTGCATGGGGCTCAACAACAATAAACCATCTCAGATCATTAATTACCCAGCAAAAGGCTGCATTCAGAATGATAACAAATTCCCACTACAGGCAGCACGCTCCACCAATATTCAAAACTCTAAACCTACTCACCATACAAAACATCCATACTTATTACTGCACCTACTACATTCATAGAACACTTAATTCTGATATAAACCCTCCCCTCAAACGTCTCCTTACCAACCTCAACAGAACACATGACCATAACACAAGGCACAGATCATTCTTTGATGTTCCCCGAGTCCATCTCACGCTATGCAAAAACTCAGTGCACATAAAAGGCCCTAATATCTGGAATTCATTACCTGTGAATATAAAAGAAACACTGTTTATAAATTCAAGTCTCTTCTCAAAGATCACTTACTCACCCACAACTAAATAAATACTGAATAATTGTATCTCATAAATTGTATCTCGTAAATGTTTCTCATTATTGTTTCTCATAAATGTCTAACCTGTGACCCAATCAAACTTTAGTTTTTAACTTCATTACCTAACATAATACTCCATTCTACTGATTACACAGCAACACAGTAAATGACCACATGACCTGTCTTTGTAATACTCATTTGTGCTAAATTGTTATCTGTTTACAATAATGTTTTTACCACTGAATATATCATTGCTTAGTTAATCTTAAGTTAATTTTAAGCCTGCCCATAATGCTCTGCATACAAGGGGCTTTGGCATGTTGCAATGTAATAACTGTATTCCTTTGTACTTCACTGTATCATGTTCAAATTAATAAATAAAAAATAAATGTATGGTTGTAACCGCCAAAGAAATTATTTGTATGAATGCGATGATGAGGCTCATACAGGTAATTTTTAATTCCCCACACTAACTCTGGACAGCTTACTGACAGTGAGAGAGAAATGTTCTCCCATTTTTAATAATTATTTCTTCTCGGTTTTCACATAAGACACAAACGATATCCCAGTAATTAATTTCTTTACTGCGCCTGAAGAAAATAAAATGTAATATCACAGCCATTAGGGATATGGTGGAGTCCAGTTCCTGGACCCATTATGTACCTCTGTAATCTTTTGACTACAGCCCACAGGATAGGTATGGGGTGCATAATAAAGATATTAAACTAACTAGGGATATGGTAATCAAACAGGTTGACCGATTAAAGCAAAATAAGTCCCCAGGCCCTGATGAACTTTTATCAAGGGTTCTTAAAGAGTGTAAAATAGAACTTTGTGACTTATATTAAAACTAACAGTTTTAATGTAAGTCTTCAAACAGGTGTAGTGTCTGAAATGTGGAAGATGGCTAATGTACTTCCTGTTTTTAAAGTCAATTCCACCAAATTATCGCCCAAATAAGTCTGACGTCAATTGTAAGAAAATTACTAAAGTTAATTACAGCTGATATTGTAACAAGCCATCTTGATAAGAATAATTTGATTCATAATACTCAGCATGGATTCACGAGGGGCCGTTCCTGTCTGACTAATTTACTGACTTTCTTCAATAAACGGTGCCCCGTGGCCTGATGTCAAAAGCTCTCGCCTCCAATCATCTTATGAAATTCAGAGACGCCCAATTAGTGATAAAAGAAACTAATTTCCGCACACGCAAGTGCCTTGAATCAGCACTGATCGCTGTTTCGAATACAATTAAACAAAACAACGACAGCTTCACCATCTCCGAAGTCTTAGCAAGAATCCTCCTGAAAACAGTAAACCCTGCCATCACATAGTCTCTCCTGTTACACTACACAAAGCACAGAGAGTGAACACTGAAACAACCTGCCTCATTCCAGTTTATATTTGTCCAACCTATTTTTATGTTACCCAAGTAATAGCTTCTATATCCTTTTACTCATGTACGAATTAATTGCTTTTGCCACTACCACTACTACTACTACTACTACCACCACTAGTGAACATCGAAATGGTACCTCACTAGTATTCACCTCACTCTGAGCCTTTATATACCCTCTGTGTCCATGTATTGTTTGTAATGGCTTGATAAAGCTCCTGGAGAGCGAAACGTTGCCACAATAAATGTCACATTAGTTGCACTTGTGTCCTTTTACTTTACATATTGTCGGTAATTCTACCAACTTTACATAAGAACATAAGAACATAAGAAAAGAGGAACACTGCAGCAAGCCTGTTGGCATAAGAACATAAGAACATACTAGGCCCATACTAGGCAGGTCCTTTACAATTCATCCCACTAACAAACATTTGACCAACCCAATTTTCAATGCCACCCAAGAAACATGCTCCGATGTGCAAGCCCCTCTCAAATCCAACCCCTCCCACTCATGTACTTATCCAACCTAAATTTGAAACTACCCAAAGTCCTAGCCTCAATAACCCAACTAGGTAGACTGTTCCACTCATCAACTACCCTATTTCCAAACCAATACTTTCCTATGTCCTTTCTAAATCTAAACTTATCTAATTTAAATCCATTACTGCGGGTTCTCTCTTGGAGAGATATCCTCAAGACCTTGTTAATATCCCCTTTATTAATACCTATCTTCCACTTATACACTTCGATCAGGTCTCCCCTCATTCTTCGTCTAACAAGTGAATGTAACTTAAGAGTCTTCAATCTTTCTTCATAAGGAAGATTTCTAATGCTATGTATTAATTTAGTCATCCTACGCTGAATGTTTTCTAACGAATTTATGTCCATTCTGTAATATGGAGACCAGAATTGAGCTGCATAATCTAGGTGAGGCCTTACTAATGATGTATAAAGCTGCAGTATGACCTCTGGACTTCTGTTGCTTACACTTCTTGATATAAATCCCAGTAATCTATTTGCCTTATTACGTACGCTTAGGCATTGCTGTCTTGGTTTAAGGTTGCTGCTTACCATAACCCCCAAGTCCTTTTCGCAATCTGTATGGCTAAGTTCTACATTATTTAACTTATAAGTGCTAGGGTTATGGACACTCCCGAGCTTCAGAACCTTGCATTTATCTACATTGAACTGCATCTGCCACTTTTCTGACCAAGAGTAAAGTTTGTCTAAATCCTCCTGAAGTTCCCTAACATCTACGTTTGAATCAATTATCCTACCTATCTTCGTGTCATCAGCGAATTTGCTCATATCACTAGTAATTCCTTCATCAAGATCATTGATATATATTATAAACAACAACGGGCCCAAGACTGATCCCTGTGGAACGCCACTTGTAACTGATCCCCACTCGGATTTAACCCCATTTATGGACACTCTCTGCTTCCTGTCTGTGAGCCATGACTCGATCCACGAGAGCACCCTTCCCCCAATGCCATGAGCTGCTACTTTCTTCAACAGTCTTTGGTGCGGAACTCTATCAAATGCCTTACTAAAATCTAAGTAAATAATATCAAATTCTTTATCATGGTCAACAGCCTCAAAAGCTTTACTGAAGAAAGTTAATAAATTAGTTAGACAAGACCGGCCTCTTGTGAATCCATGCTGAGTATCATTAATCAGGCTATGCTTATCGAGATGGCTTCTTATAATCTCAGCTATAATTGACTCTAGTAATTTGCCTACAATTGAGGTCAGGCTTATTGGGCGGTAATTTGACGGTAACGACTTGTCCCCTGTTTTAAAAATAGGAATTACATTTGCCATCTTCCACATATCAGACACTACACCTGTTTGAAGAGATAAATTAAAAATATTAGTTAATGGTTCACAGACTTCCATTTTGCATTCCTTAAGAACCCTTGAAAAAACCTCATCAGGACCCGGTGACTTATTTTGCTTCAGTCGGTCTATCTGCTTCACAACCATTTCACTAGTGACTATGATGTTACATAATTTATCTTCTTCTGATCCACTATAAAAATTAATTACCGGAATATTATTAGTGTCTTCCTGTGTAAAAACCGAGAGAAAATAATTATTTAAAATCGAGCACATTTCATTCTCTTTGTCAGTAAGATTCCCATAGTTATTTTTAAGGGGACCTATCTTATCTCTGACTTTTGTTCTATATACCTGGAAAAAACTTTTTGGGTTAGTTTTAGAATCCCTAGCAACTTTAATTTCATAGTCCCTTTTAGCTTTTCTTATCCCCTTTTTAATGTCCCTCTTAATGTCAATATACTGATTCATAAGATGACCCTCGCCTCTTTTGATACGCCTATAAATTCCTTTCTTATGCCCTAGTAGATATTT
Organism: Cherax quadricarinatus; assembly: GCF_038502225.1. Lineage (NCBI taxonomy): Eukaryota > Metazoa > Arthropoda > Malacostraca > Decapoda > Parastacidae > Cherax > Cherax quadricarinatus. The sequence continues at coordinate 5,565 of NW_027198806.1, forward strand.
CAGCCTATTATTCATCCATTTTGGGTCATTTCTATTTGATCTAATTTCCTTATAAGGGATAAACGTTCTTTGAGCAGCATGTATTGTGTTCAGAAAACTGTCATATTGATAGCTCTCTTCGTTACCCCAATCAACAGATGATAAGTGTTCTCTAAGCCCATCGTAATCTGCTAAGCGAAAATCTGGGACTGTTACTGAGTTATCCCTACTATCATACTTCCATTCAATTCTAAATGTAATTGATTTGTGGTCGCTAGCACCCAGTTCCTCTGAAACTTCTAAATTATTAACAAGGGATTCATTGTTTGCCAGAACTAAGTCAAGCAGGTTATTTCCCCTTGTAGGTTCTGTCACAAACTGCTTCAAAAAACAATCCTGAACTACTTCTAAGAAATCGTATGATTCTAAATTCCCAGTTAAGAAATTCCAATCAATATGACTAAAGTTAAAGTCTCCTAGAATTACTACATTATCGTGCCTTGTGGCCCTAACAATTTCCTCCCATAGTAGTCTCCCTTGGTCCCTATCTAAATTTGGGGGACGGTATATCACACCTAAAATTAATTTTTCATGCCCCTCTGAAAATTCTATCCAAACAGACTCTGTATGTGTTACTTCAGACTTAATACCCGTTTTTATGCAACAGTTCAAGCGATCTCGGACATACAATGCCACCCCACCCCCCTTCCCGATACTTCTATCTACTTGGAACAATTTAAAACCCTGAATGTGACAATCTGCAGGCATGTCCCGACTTTTTGAATTAAACCACGTCTCAGTAATGGCAAATACATCTATGTTACCTGCACTAGCAACTAGTCTCAACTCGTCCATCTTATTCCTAGCACTGCGACTATTTGTGTAAAAAATTTTTAATGACCCTCCACTCTCTTTACCCTTCCTGCTCCTTTCTGTTATTCCACTAAACTTATTACTGTCCTTGTCAATTTGTGCCACTGGCTTTCCAATATCCACCTCAATTTTCCTATTACTAGTTCTCCTAGTACTCATGTTACTACCCTGCGACTTCATAGTTTTCCCGCCAAAACCCATACCACTAACTATTCCTAGTTTAAAGACCTAACAGCTCCCTCCACTGCGTTGGCCAGTGCTCCCACCCCACACCTAGATAAGTGAACCCCATCCCTGGCATACATGTCATTTCTGCCATAGAAGAGGTCCCAGTTGTCAATGAATGTTACCGCATTTTCCTTACAGTACTTGTCCAGCCAGCAATTGACACCAATTGCTCTGGACAACCATTCATTTCCAACTCCTCTCCTTGGCAAAATGCCACATATGACAGGTTTCCCACCCTTCCTCCTAATTATCTCTATTGCTGACCTATACCTGCTAATCAGGTCCTCACTCCTACGTCTGCCAACATCGTTGCCTCCAGCACTGAGACAGATAATAGGATTGCTCCCATTACCTCTCATGATGTCATCCAGACGGCTAACAATATCCTTCATCCCAGCCCCAGGAAAACACACTCTCTGCCTCCTACTCCTATCCTTCAAACAGAATGCCCTATCCATGTACCTAATCTGGCTATCCCCAACAACAACAATGTTTTTACCTTCCTTGGCGTCGTCCGTCGTGATGCTCCGAGTAGTCGACTCACATTCGCCAGGTAGCATTACACCACTTGTAGAATTCGTCAAGACGTTCTCGATGGTCTTCGTTGGGGTTTCTAGGGATGTCTTACTCACGTCTGCCAATGCTTCTTTGGTGCTCGTTGTGGCATTCCCAGCAGAACACTCACATTCGTCAGGTAGCACCGAGAATGAGTTGGAAGTTTCCACGGTAGTCTTCTGGTTTCTCGTTGTTTCCGCCTCTCCAACCGTTTTCTTGATCTTCAGCTTGGTTCCATGTTGCCCGGCCACTGACCAAGCTCCCCTCTTAACCTGGGGACTCACAACAGGAGGATTACTACGAATCCTCTTGTTCTCCTCCGTTAATCGCCGTATCTCCAGTTTAGCAACTCTGAGTTCTTCTCTCAGCTGCTGGTAAAGCTGCTCAAGAGAGGGCATCCTGGTTCAGATTCACAGAGAGCACACAAACAGGTCTTCACAGAGCTAAGTACACGTCACCACTGACTTAAAGTTTTGAGGTGGTCAGTCCCTCAGTCTGGAGAAGAGCATGTTCCATAGTATGAAACAATATGGAGATGAAGTGACAGAATGGAGCTTTTTATAGTGCCAAGAGGTGAGACGCAGGCCACTAGGAGAGGTAAGAACTCAGATGCTGAAAGGTCAGGTCCCTCTCAAATCCAGCCGCTCTCACTAGTGGAAGTTGTCGAAGTTGATTGCAGGTCTGTACCAAGATACCCTAAGGGTGATGGACTGATTACATCGTCTTCAAGTATCTTCTGCTTCTATCAACTTTTCTGTACTTGACTGAAGAAGCCTACTGTGTAGGCGAAACGTTTCATAATAAAGATACCTAACTGTTGCATATGTGTCTTACCTAACAGCCTTCAGCCTATCATGTGAATGACTCCTTGTTGGATGGTTTGGGTCACCCATCAGATGCTGGATGGTGTGGGTCACCCACCAGATGCAGGATGAGAAGAGAGGCATTGATCTAGTAGGTCAGAAACAATAATCCGTAATCTTGGGATTACGTCTACTACTTTATGAGAACTGCTGTGCAGGTCCACGATCTTGTCAAAGGCCTCATCTAAGGAACTCTTTTGGTCCTTTGGATCTACACTCCTGCATCATCACGAGAAACTCTGCTATTACTCCACTTCTGGGCAGGTCAACAGCCTTATTTGAGAACTGTTTTTTCTATACCACGAGGACAGACCTACTATCTCGGCAACATATTGAAGAACTGGCCTTGTCAGTTATACTCCGTTGCCGATTTCCAGTGGACTACGGCAGGCAGCTAGCTGTTATCTATGCTGCTAGTTGTGCACCTTCATAAGCATTGTAACCGTCTGGTGCTGGACTTCACCATAGTCACGACCATCTGTGACCCCATTACGCTATCTCCAGCGTCCCATTACACTATCTCCAGGGTCCCATTACCTCAAGTGATTCCTGTGCGCCTTGCCATATCACCGACAGACTCAGATCTTTCTGTAAATATTAGGCTTGTTCATTTGATTTATTTATTCATTTAATTTTTCATCATTTGCTTCACTTAGGACTATTTCATGTTTAATTGTTTAATACTGAAAGACATTTGTTAATATTCAATAAAATGTTCTTGTCATGAAGAGAAGGGGGGGGAGGCCCTTCAAAAGCTCTGTAAGGGTTTGAAGGGCCCATACACCTTCACACTTTGTGAAGAAAGTCAGGGAAGTGACGAGGGTTGGGTGGGGATAGTGAGGGGAGGTAATGGTTATGGAGAAGGTTAGTTAGTGGGAGAGAGGAGGTGGAAGAGGAGAGACGGGAAAGGTGTGTGGAGAGGGGAGAATAACGAGACTTGTAAAATTATGCACTAAGAGATTCTTAAAATGACAAATAAGACGGGGATGAGAGCGAATATTAATAAAGATTTATGACAATTATAGGATTAAGACAATTAAGTATATTTTATCAGGATGGTTACTAACACAGGATCATCCAATCTATTGATCCTTTAATAATAATAATGTAATATTTTATTAATTTTATTCGCTTGTTTAACTTAGGAATGCGATTTTTTAACACAAAAAACAGTTTTTTTTTTGAGATGGAAGAAATTACCCGAGTATGTGATTACCTATATTTTGTAAAATGAATAATAATAATAATAATAATAATAATAATAATAATAATAATAATAATAATAATAATAATAATAATAATAATAATAATAATAATACAAGTACATGCACAAGGTATACAGTCCTAGTTGACATCAGTGACATACTACTATATAGAAAGCCGCTTGTTATGCTGAGCATTTCGGGCAAATTAGGTCAAGTGTCCCAGGATGCGACCCACACCAGTCGACTAACACCCAGGTACCCATTTTGGTACCCATTTTACTGATGGAGAACATAGACAACCGGTGTAAAGAAACACACCCAATGCTTCTACCCTCGCCGTGAATCGAACCCCGATCCTCGCCGTGTGAAGCGAGAGCTTTACCCACCAGGCCACGGGGCACTGGATGATATACAATACCGACAAGATGAAGAATTAGACACATGTGCAATATCTGGGTATTTTTATTTGTAGACGTTTCACCCTCCAGGGACTGATTACCTCGTCTTTTGTAAATAGTTTTAGTCTTCTCAATGTATTGATAAATCCACTGAATGGTGAAGCGTCTACAATAAAGACACCCAGATGTTGCACTTGTGTCTAATTCTTCACCGATATTCTGCTGTCTTATGCAATATTACCTCATGTACGATTATTATGTAATATTACCTCATGTACGATTATTATGTAATATTACCTCATGTACGATTATTATGCAATATTACCTCATGTACGATTATTATGTAATATTACCTCATGTACGATTATTATGCAATATTACCTCATGTACGATTATTATGCAATATTACCTCATGTACGATTATTATACAATATTACCTCATGTACGATTATTATACAATATTACCTCATGTACGATTATTATGCAATATTACCTCATGTACGATTATTATACAATATTACCTCATGTACGATTATTATACAATATTACCTCATGTACGATTATTATGCAATATTACCTCATGTACGATTATTATGCAATATTACCTCATGTACGATTATTATGTATTATTACCTCATGTACGATTATTATGCAATATTACCTCATGTACGATTATTATGTAATATTACCTCATGTACGATTATTATGTAATATTACCTCATGTACGATTATTATGCAATATTACCTCATGTACGATTATTATGTAATATTACCTCATGTACGATTATTATGCAATATTACCTCATGTACGATTATTATGCAATATTACCTCATGTACGATTATTATACAATATTACCTCATGTACGATTATTATACAATATTACCTCATGTACGATTATTATGCAATATTACCTCATGTACGATTATTATACAATATTACCTCATGTACGATTATTATACAATATTACCTCATGTACGATTATTATGCAATATTACCTCATGTACGATTATTATGCAATATTACCTCATGTACGATTATTATACAATATTACCTCATGTACGATTATTATGTAATATTACCTCATGTACGTTTATTATACAATATTACCTCATGTACGATTATTATACAATATTACCTCATGTACGATTATTATACAATATTACCTCATGTACGATTATTATGCAATATTACCTCATGTACGTTTATTATACAATATTACCTCATGTACGATTATTATACAATATTACCTCATGTACGATTATTATACAATATTACCTCATGTACGATTATTATGTAATATTACCTCATGTACGTTTATTATACAATATTACCTCATGTACGATTATTATACAATATTACCTCATGTACGATTATTATACAATATTACCTCATGTACGATTATTATGTAATATTACCTCATGTACGTTTATTATACAATATTACCTCATGTACGATTATTATACAATATTACCTCATGTACGATTATTATACAATATTACCTCATGTACGATTATTATGCAATATTACCTCATGTACGATTATTATACAATATTACCTCATGTACGATTATTATACAATATTACCTCATGTACGATTATTATACAATATTACCTCATGTACGTTTATTATACAATATTACCTCATGTACGTTTATTATACAATATTACCTCATGTACGTTTATTATACAATATTACCTCATGTACGATTATTATACAATATTACCTCATGTACGATTATTATACAATATTACCTCATGTACGATTATTATACAATATTACCTCATGTACGTTTATTATACAATATTACCTCATGTACGATTATTATACAATATTACCTCATGTACGTTTATTATACAATATTACCTCATGTACGATTATTATACAATATTACCTCATGTACGATTATTATACAATATTACCTCATGTACGATTATTATACAATATTACCTCATGTACGTTTATTATACAATATTACCTCATGTACGATTATTATACAATATTACCTCATGTACGTTTATTATACAATATTACCTCATGTACGATTATTATGCAATATTACCTCATGTACGTTTATTATACAATATTACCTCATGTACGATTATTATGCAATATTACCTCATGTACGTTTATTATACAATATTACCTCATGTACGTTTATTATACAATATTACCTCATGTACGATTATTATGCAATATTACCTCATGTACGTTTATTATACAATATTACCTCATGTACGATTATTATGCAATATTACCTCATGTACGTTTATTATACAATATTACCTCATGTACGATTATTATGCAATATTACCTCATGTACGTTTATTATACAATATTACCTCATGTACGTTTATTATACAATATTACCTCATGTACGATTATTATACAATATTACCTCATGTACGATTATTATACAATATTACCTCATGTACGATTATTATACAATATTACCTCATGTACGATTATTATGGACTGATAAAGAATGTGTAATAAAGTTTGCTATATAAACAGTTTAACAAATTTTTAGTAAAACGACGAAAAACATTATTATGACTAATAATAATTACTTCTTTCACAGTGTCTCTAACACTGGCGGCTTTCTTACCTTGACACATTATGCTGTCTATCTTACCTTGACACATTGTGCTGTCTATCTTACCTTGACACATTATGCTGTCTATCTTACCTTGACACATTATGCTGTCTATCTTACCTTGACACATTATGCTGTCTATCTTACCTTGACACATTATGCTGTCTATCTTACCTTGACACATTATGCTGTCTATCTTACCTTGACACATTATGCTGTTTATCTTACCTTGACACATTATGCTGTCTATCTTACATTGACACATTATGCTGTCTATCTTACCTTGACACATTATGCTGTCTATCTTACCTTGACACATTATGCTGTCTATCTTACCTTGACACATTATGCTGTCTATCTTACCTTGACACATTATGCTGTCTATTTTACCTTGACACATTATGCTGTCTATCTTACCTTGACACATTATGCTGTCTATCTTACCTTGACACATTATGCTGTCTATCTTACCTTGAGACATTATGCTGTCTATCTTACCTTGACACATTATGCTGTCTATCTTACCTTGACACATTATGCTGTCTATCTTACCTTGACACATTATGCTGTCTGTCTTACCTTGACAAATTATTCTGTCTGTCTTACCTTGACAAATTATGCTATCTATCTTACCTTGACAAATTAGGTTGTCTGTCTTACCTTGACAAATTATGCTGTCTATCTTACCTCTACAAATTAGGTTGTCTACCTTACCTTGACAAATTATGCTGTCTATCTTACCTTGACAAATTATGCTGTCTATCTTACCTTGACAAATTAGGTTGTCTATCTTACCTTGACAAATTATGGTGTCTATCTTACCTTGACAAATTATGCTGTCTATCTTACCTTGACAAATCAGGTTGTCTGTCTTACCTTAACAAATTATGCTATCTATCTTACCTTGACAAATTATGCTGTCTATCTTACCTTGACAAATTATGCTTTTATCTTACCTTGACAAATTATACTGTCTATCTTACCTTGACAAATTATGCTATCTTACCTTGACAAATTAGGTTGTCTATCTTTCCTTGACAAATTATGCTGCCTATCTTACCTTGACAAATTATGCTGTCTATCTTACCTTGACAAATTAGGTTGTCTATCTTACCTTGACAAATTATGCTGTCTATCTTATCCTGACAAATTATGCTGTCTATCTTACCTTGACAAATTAGGTTGTCTGTCTTACCTTGACAAATTATGCTGTCTATCTTACCTTGACAAATTATGCTGTCTATCTTACCTTGACAAATTATGCTATCTTACCTTGACAAATTAGGTTGTCTGTCTTACCTTGACAAATTATGCTGTCTATCTTACCTTGACAAATTAGGTTGTCTGTCTTACCTTGACAAATTATGCTGTCTATGTTACCTTGACAAATTAGGTTGTCTATCTTACTTTCACAAATTATGCTGTCATTCTTACCTTGACAAATTAGGTTGTCTATCTTACCTTGACAAATTAGGTTGTCTGTCTTACCTTGACAAATTATGCTGTCTGTCTTACCTTGACAAATTATGCTGCCTATCTGACCTTGACAAATTATGCTGTCTATCTTACCTTGACGAATTATGCTGTTTATCTTACCTTGACAAATTAGGTTGTCTATCTTACCTTGACAAATTATGCTGTTTATCTTACCTTGACAAATTATGCTGTCTATCTTAGCTTGACAAATTATGCTATCTTACCTTGACAAATTATACTGTCTATCTTACCTTGACAAATTATGTTGCCTATCTTACCTTGAAAAATTAGGTTGTCTATCTTACCTTGACAAATTAGGTTGTCTATCTTACCTTGACAAATAATGTTGTCTATCTTACCTTGACAAATTAGGTTGTCTATCTTGCCTTGACAAATTATGTTGTCTATCTTACACTGACAAATTATGCTATCTTATCTTGACAAATTATGCTGTCTATCTTACCTTGACAAATTAGGTTGTCTATCTTACCTTGCCAAATTAGGTTGTCTATCTTACCTTGACAAATTAGGTTGTCTATCTTACCTTGACAAATTGGGTTGTCTATCTTACCTTGACAAATTAGGTTGTCTATCTTACCTTGATAAATTAGGTTGTATATCTTACCTTGACAAATTAGGTTGTCTATCTTACCTTGACAAATTAGGTTGTCTATCTTACCTTGACAAATTAGGTTGTCTATCTTACCTTGACAAATTAGGTTGTCTATCTTACCTTGACAAATTAGATTGTCTATCTTACCTTGACAAATTATGCTGTCTATCTTACCTTGACAAATTATGCTGTCTATCTTACCTTGACAAATTATGCTGTCTATCTTACCTTGACAAATTATGCTGTCTATCTTACCTTGACAAATTAGGTTGTCTATCTTACCTTGACAAATTATGCTGTATCTTACCTTGACAAATTATGCTACTATCTTTTTTTTTTTTTATTATCACACCGGCCGATTCCCACCAAGGCAGGGTGGCCCGAAAAAGAAAAACTTTCACCATCATTCACTCCATCACTGTCTTGCCAGAAGGGTGCTTTACACTACAGTTTTTAAACTGCAACATTAACACCCCTCCTTCAGAGTGCAGGCACTGTACTTCCCATCTCCAGGACTCAAGTCCGGCCTGCCGGTTTCCCTGAATCCCTTCATAAATGTTACTTTGCTCACACTCCAACAGCACGTCAAGTATTAAAAACCATTTGTCTCCATTCACTCCTATCAAACACGCTCACGCATGCCTGCTGGAAGTCCAAGCCCCTCGCACACAAAACCTCCTTTACCCCCTCCCTCCAAACCTTCCTAGGCCGACCCCTACCCCGCCTTCCTTCCACTACAGACTGATACACTCTTGAAGTCATTCTGTTTCGCTCCATTCTCTCTACATGTCCGAACCACCTCAACAACCCTTCCTCAGCCCTCTGGACAACAGTTTTGGTAATCCCGCACCTCCTCCTAACTTCCAAACTACGAATTCTCTGCATTATATTCACACCACACATTGCCCTCAGACATGACATCTCCACTGCCTCCAGCCTTCTCCTCGCTGCAACATTCATCACCCACGCTTCACACCCATATAAGAGCGTTGGTAAAACTATACTCTCATACATTCCCCTCTTTGCCTCCAAGGACAAAGTTCTTTGTCTCCACAGACTCCTAAGTGCACCACTCACTCTTTTTCCCTCATCAATTCTATGATTCACCTCATCTTTCATAGACCCATCCGCTGACACGTCCACTCCCAAATATCTGAATACGTTCACCTCCTCCATACTCTCTCCCTCCAATCTGATATTCAATCTTTCATCACCTAATCTTTTTGTTATCCTCATAACCTTACTCTTTCCTGTATTCACCTTTAATTTTCTTCTTTTGCACACCCTACCAAATTCATCCACCAATCTCTGCAACTTCTCTTCAGAATCTCCCAAGAGCACAGTGTCATCAGCAAAGAGCAGCTGTGACAACTCCCACTTTGTGTGTGATTCTTTATCTTTTAACTCCACGCCTCTTGCCAAGACCCTCGCATTTACTTCTCTTACAACCCCATCTATAAATATATTAAACAACCACGGTGACATCACACATCCTTGTCTAAGGCCTACTTTTACTGGGAAAAAATTTCCCTCTTTCCTACATACTCTAACTTGAGCCTCACTATCCTCGTAAAAACTCTTCACTGCTTTCAGTAACCTACCTCCTACACCATACACTTGCAACATCTGCCACATTGCCCCCCTATCCACCCTGTCATACGCCTTTTCCAAATCCATAAATGCCACAAAGACCTCTTTAGCCTTATCTAAATACTGTTCACTTATATGTTTCACTGTAAACACCTGGTCCACACACCCCCTACCTTTCCTAAAGCCTCCTTGTTCATCTGCTATCCTATTCTCCGTCTTACTCTTAATTCTTTCAATTATAACTCTACCATACACTTTACCAGGTACACTCAACAGACTTATCCCCCTATAATTTTTGCACTCTCTTTTATCCCCTTTGCCTTTATACAAAGGAACTATGCATGCTCTCTGCCAATCCCTAGGTACCTTACCCTCTTCCATACATTTATTAAATAATTGCACCAACCACTCCAAAACTATATCCCCACCTGCTTTTAACATTTCTATCTTTATCCCATCAATCCCGGCTGCCTTACCCCCTTTCATTTTACCTACTGCCTCACGAACTTCCCCCACACTCACAACTGGCTCTTCCTCACTCCTACAAGATGTTATTCCTCCTTGCCCTATACACGAAATCACAGCTTCCCTATCTTCATCAACATTTAACAATTCCTCAAAATATTCCTTCCATCTTCCCAATACCTCTATCTTACCTTGACTCTATCTTACCTTTTAGGTTGCCTATCTTACCTTGACAAATTAGGTTGTCTATCTTACCTTGACTATCTTACCTTGACAAAAGGTTGTCCGTCTTACCTTGACAAATTAGGTTGTCTATCTTACCTTGACAAATTAGGTTGTCTATCTTACCCTGACTGTCTATCTTACCTTGACAAATTAGGTAGTCTATCTTACCTTGACAAATTAGGTTGTCTATCTTACCTTGACAAATTAGGTTGTCTATCTTATCTTGACAAATTAGGTTGCCTGTCTTGCCTTGACAAATTAGGTTGTCTATCTTACCTTGACAAATTAGATTGTTTATCTTACCTTGACAAATTAGGTTGTCTATCTTACCTTGACAAATTAGGTTGTCTATCTTACCTTGACAAATTAGGTTGTCTATCTTACCTTGACAAATTAGGTTGTCTATCTTACCTTGACAAATTAGGTTGTCTATCTTACCTTGACAAATTAGGTTGTCTTACCTTGACAAATTAGGTTGTCTATCTTACCTTGACAAATTAGGTTGTCTATCTTACCTTGACAAATTATGCTGTCTATCTTACCTTGACAAATTATGCCGTCTATCTTACCTTGACAAATTATGCTGTCTATCTTACCTTGACAAATTATGCTGTCTATTTTACCTTGACAAATTATGCTGTCTATCATACCTTGACAAATTATGCTGTCCATCTTACCTTGACAAATTTGGTTGTCTATCTTACCTTGAGAAATTATGCTGTCTATCTTACCTTGACAAATTATGCTTCTATCTTACCTTGGCAATTTATGCTGTCTATCTTACCTTGACAAATTAGGCTGTCTATCTTACCTTGACAAATTAGGTTGTCTATCTTACCTTGACAAATTAGGTTGTCTATCTTACCTTGACAAATTAGGTTGTCTATCTTACCTTGACAAATTAGGTTGTCTATCAAATTAGGTTGTCTATCTTACCTTGACAAATTAGGTTGTCTATCTTACCTTGACAAATTAGGTTGTCTGTCTTACCTTGACAAATTAGGTTGTCTATCTTACCTTGACAAATTAGGTTGTCTATCTTACCTTGACAAATTATGCTGTCTATCTTACCTTGACAAATTATACTGTCTATCTTACCTTCACAAATTATGCTGTCTATCTTACCTTGACAAATTATGCTGTCTATCTTACCTTGACAAATTATGCTGTCTATCTTACCTTGACAAATTATGCTGTCTATCTTACCTTGACAAATTAGGTTGTCTATCTTACCTTGACAAATTATGCTGTCTATCTTACCTTGACAAATTATGCTTCTATCTTACCTTGACAAATTATGCTGTCTGTCTTACCTTGACAAATTATGCTGTCTATCTTACCTTGACAAATTAGGTTGTCTATCTTACCTTGACAAATTATGCTGTCTATCTTACCTTGACAAATTATACTGTCTATCTTACCTTGACAAATTATGCTTCTATCTTACCTTGACAAATTATGCTGTCTATCTTACCTTGACAAATTAGGCTGTCTATCTTACGTTGACAAATTAGGTTGTCTGTCTTACCTTGACAAATTAGGTTGCCTATCTTACCTTGACAAATTAGATTGTCTATCTTTCCTTGACAAATTAGATTGTGTATTTTACCTTGACAAATTAGGTTGTATATCTTACCTTGACAAATTAGGTTGTCTATCTTACCTTGACAAATTAGGTTGTCTATCTTACCTTGACAAATTTGGTTGTCTATCTTACCTTGATAAATTTGGTTGTCTATGTTACCTTGACAAATTAGGGTGTCCGTCTTACCTTGACAAATTAGGTTGTCTATCTTACCTTGACAAATTAGGTTGTCTATCTTACCTTGACAAATTAGGTTGTCTATCTTACCTTGACAAATTAGGTTGTCCGTCTTACCTTGACAAATTAGGTTGTCTATCTTACCTTAACAAATTAGGTTGTCTATCTTACCTTGACAAATTAGGTTGTCTATCTTACCCTGACAAATTAGGTTGTCTATCTTACCTTGACAAGTTAGGTTGTCTGTCTTACCTTGACAAATTAGGTTGTCTATCTTACCTTGACAAATTAGGTTGTCTATCTTACCTTGACAAATTAGGTTGTCTATCTTACCTTGTCAAATTATGCATAAGAACATAAGAACATAAGAAAGGAGGAACACTGAAGCAGGCCTGTTGGCCCATACTAGGCAGGTCCTTTACAATCCATCCCAATAACAAAACATTTGACCAACCCAATTTTAATGCTACCCAAGAAATAATTTCTGATAACTCTATCTACTCATTTGCAAGTCCCAATCAGATCCAACCCCTCTCACTCATGTATTTATCCAACCTAAACTTGAAACTACCCAAAGTCCTAGCCTCAATAATCCTACTAGGCAGACTGTTCCACTCATCAACTACCCAATTTCCAAACCAATACTTTCCAATATCCTTTCTAAATCTAAACTTATCTAATTTAAATCCATTACTGCGGGTTCTCTCTTGGAGAGATATCCTCAAGACCTTATTAACATCCCCTTTATTAATACCTATCTTCCACTTATACACTTCGATCATGTCTCCCCTCATTCTTCGTCTAACAAGTGAATGTAATTTAAGAGTCTTCAATCTTTCTTCATAAGGAAGATTTCTAATGCTATGTATTAATTTAGTCATCCTACGCTGAATGTTTTCTTACAAATTTATGTCCATTCTGTAATATGGAGACCAGAATTGAGCTGCATAATCTAGGTGAGGCCTTACTAATGATGTATAAAGCTGCAGTATGACCTCTGGACTTCTGTTGCTTACACTTCTTGATATAAATCCCAGTAATCTATTTGCCTTATTACTTACGCTTAGGCATTGCTGTCTTGGTTTAAGGTTGCTGCTTACCATAACCCCCAAGTCCTTTTCGCAATCTGTATGGCTAAGTTCTACATTATTTAACTTATAGGTGCTAGGGTTATGGACACTCCCGAGCTTCAGAACCTTGCATTTATCTACATTGAACTGCATCTGCCACTTTTCTGACCAAGAATAGAGTTTGTCTAAATCTTTCTGAAGTTCCCTAACGTCTACGTTTGAATCAATTATCCTACCTATCTTTGTGTCATCGGCGAATTTGATCATATCACTAGTAATTCCCTCATCAAGATCATTGATATATATTATAAACAACAACGGACCCAAGACTGATCCCTGTGGAACGCCACTTGTTACAGATCCCCACTCGGATTTAACCCCATTTATGGACACTCTCTGCTTCCTGTCAGGGAGTCATGACTCGATCCACGAGAGCACTTTTCCCCCAATGCCATGAGCTGCCACTTTCTTTAACAGGCTATGGTGCGGAACTCTATCAAAAGCCTTACTAAAATATAAGTAAATAATATCAAATTCTTTATCGTGGTCAACAGTTAATAAATTAGTTAGACAAGACCGGCCTCTTGTGAATCCATGCTGAGTATCATTAATCAAGCTATGCTTATCGAGATGGCTTCTTATAATCTCAGCTATAATTGACTCTAGTAATTTGCCTACAATTGAGGTCAAGCTTATTGGGCGGTAATTTGACGGTAACGACTTATCCCCTGTTTTAAAAATAGGAATTACATTAGCCATCTTCCACATATCAGACACTACACCTGTTTGAAGAGATAAATTAAAAATATTAGTTAATGGTTCACAGAGTTCCATTTTGCATTCCTTAAGAACCCTTGAAAAAACCTCATCAGGACCCGGCGACTTATTTAGCTTCAGTCTGTCTATCAGCTTCACAACCATTTCACTAGTGACTGTGATGTTACATAATTTATCTTCTTCTAGCCCACTATAAAAATTAATTACTGGAATATTGTTAGTGTCTTTCTGTGTAAAAACTGAGAGAAAATAATTTTTTAAAATCGAGCACATTTCATTCTCTTTGTCAGTAAGATGCCCATAGTAATTTTTAAGGGGACCTATCTTATCTCTAACTTTTGTTCTATAGACCTGGAAAAAACTTTTTGGGTTAGTTTTAGAATCCCTAGCAACTTTAATTTCATAGTCCCTTTTAGCTTTTTTTATCCCCTTTTTAATGTCCCTCTTAATGTCAATATACTGATTCATAAGATGACCCTCACCTCTTTTGATACGCCTATAAATTCCTTTCTTATGCCCTAGTAGATATTTGAGCCTATTATTCATCCATTTTGGATCATTTCTATTTGATCTAATTTCTTTATATGGGATAAACGTTCTTTGAGCAGTATGTATAGTGTTCAGAAAACTGTCATATTGATAGCTGTCTTCGTTACCCCAGTCAACAGATGATAAGTGTTCTCTAAGCCCATCGTAATCTGCTAAGCGAAAATCTGGGACTTTTACTGAGTTATCGCTACTATCGTACTTCCATTCAATGCTAAATGTAATTGATTTGTGGTCGCTAGCACCCAGTTCCTCTGAAATTTCTAAATTATTAACAAGGGATTCATTGTTTGCCATAACTAAGTCAAGCAGGTTATTTCCCCTTGTAGGTTCTGTCACAAACTGCTTCAAAAAACAATCCTGAACTACTTCTAAGAAGTCGTATGATTCTAAATTCCCAGTCAAGAAATTCCAATCAATATGACTAAAGTTAAAGTCTCCTAGAATTACTACATTATCGTGCCTTGTGGCCTTAACAATTTCCTCCCATAGTAGTCTCCCTTGGTCCCTGTCTAAGTTTGGGGGACGGTATATCACTCCTAAAATCAGTTTTTCATGCCCCTCTGAAAATTCTATCCAGACTCTGTATGTGTTACTTCAGACTTAATACCCGTTTTTATGCAACAGTTCAAGCGATCTCGGACATACAATGCCACCCCACCCCCCTTCCCGATACTTCTATCTACTTGGAGCAATTTAAAACCCTGAATGTGACATTCCGCAGGCATGTCCCGACTTTTTGAATTAAACCACGTCTCAGTTAAGGCAAATACATCAATGTTACCTGCACTAGCAACTAATCTCAACTCGTCCATCTTATTCCTAGCACTACGGCTATTAGCATAATAAACATTGAAAGACTCTCCTTTCTCTTTACCCTTCCTGCTCATTTCTGTTTTTCTACTAAACCTATTACTGTCCTTATCACCCAATGTCACTGGCTTTTCAATATCTACCTCGTTCTGCTTATTACTAGTTCCCCTAGAACTCATAATATTACTACACTGGGACTTCACTGTTTTCCTGCCAAAACGCATACCACTAACTATTCCTAGTTTAAAGTCCTAACAGCTCCCTCCACTGCAGTTGCCAGTGCTCCCACCACAGACCTAGATAAGTGAACCCCATCCCTGGCATACATGTCATTTCTGCCATAGAAGAGGTCCCAGTTGTCAATGAATGTTACCGCATTTTCCTTACAGTATTTGTCCAGCCAGCAATTGACACCAATTGCCCTGGACAACCATTCATTTCCAACTCCTCTCCTTGGCAAAATACCACATATGACAGGGTTCCCACCCTTCCTCCTAATTATTTCTATTGCTGACCTATACCTGCTAATCAGGTCTTCACTCCTATGTCTGCCAACATCGTTGCCTCCAGCACTGAGACAGATAATAGGATTGCTCCCATTACCTCTCATGATGTCATCCAGATGGCTAACAATATCCTCCATTCCAGTCCCAGGAAAGCAAACTCTCTGTCTCCTACTCCTGTCCTTCAAGCAGAACGCCCTATCCATATACCTAACTTGGCTATCCCCAACAACAATATTCTTACCTTCCTTGGTGTCGTTCGTCGTGACCTTCCCAGTAGTCGACTCACATTCGTCGGGTAGCACTGAGAATGTATTAGATGTTTCCACAACAGTTTCCACGGCAGTCTCTTTCTTCTTCATCGTTTCTACCTTTCCATTCGTCTTCTTGATCGTCAACTTCGTTCCCTGCTGTCGAGCCACTGACCAGTTTCCTTTCTTGACCTGAGGACTCAAAACAGGAGGACTACTACGAATCTTCTTGTTTTCCTCGGTCAGTCGCCGAATCTCCATCTTTGCCATCCTCAATTCTTCCTTAAGCTGTTGGTAAAGTTGCTCGATGGAGGGCATCTTGCTTCATTTCGTAGAGAGCGCGCAAACAGGTCTTCACAGAGCTAAGTACACGTCACCACTGCTGTCTATGTTACCTTGACAAATTAGGTTGTCTATCTTACCTTGACAAATTAGGTTGTCTGTCTTACCTTGACAAATTAGGTTATGTCTTTCTTGGCTTACCACTAAGACTGCCATTTTTGTTACCTTGATAAGCAAAGTTTCGTAAACGTTAGTTTTATTCTTGCTTTACTAGCCTTGACTTTGAGATGTCAACAAATAAAGAACTATGCAAAACATCCACGGGGGAAGTTGAATGATAGCTCTTGGCCTACAGTCACAGGGAGCGCAAAAGCTTTCCCTGTGATCATATTTGCTTGGATCTAATCCTGTTTTCTACAACATTGCAAGCTCCTGATGTGTAGATTACAACACGAAAGGCCTAGAGTTATCACTCAGCTCTCCATGTGGTTGTTTTGTATCTTGTATCGTTTGTTCGCGATATTTGCATAACGAGTATATTCTTTCATACCATGACGAAAAAGAATTCACTTTTTTTGCTGTCTTTCTAACAATGAAGGACATAAATCTACCAGTTTTTTATACTATTTTATCGAATAAAAACACTGCCATTATTCTAAAAATGAATAAAGAAATAAGTATTTATGATTGTAATTATTAAACTGGAGTGAGAGGATTATCGCTACTTTACCTGACTGATTCAGCCAAATATTTACGATCTTCACAGATACCCAACGACTGAACACATTAAACAATGATATCCAATAATTGAACATGTTAAAGAAAAAAAACTGACACTTCACTGGCTGAACAAGAACTATACACCTGTGAGAATGTCAACCCGGCCGCCGACACCACTGAACTACCCACTTGCTTACCAGACTTCCTACCCGCGCCTGACCGCAGGTAACACCGAAAGTACTTGGTTCCCGCCGCCTGGACCTTTTGGTGAGGGGCGTCTTACCCCCCCCCCCACCCACGAATACGCGTTATTCTGAGTGAATATACACAACTGTGGCGTGACCTGTCAGTGAGATGGTTTGTCTGTAGCTGTCACGTCGTGTCACGCCCTAGTTGATGGTGGTGGTGCCACCTGTCAGTGAGGTGATACTTGTGTTGAGGTCCTTGTGCTGTCACGACTCTACTCCGTCTTGCACCTGCTGTCTTTGATGTCATCCTGTGACAGCGCAGCACGAGCCATCTTACTGACGTGTTATTCTCCCGTACCACCGTCACCAAGGCACTTACAAAGAGGTACAGCTGTCACTTAGATTCACAGGGTATATATACCGAGAGGAGCGTATCTCTCAGTGTATATACACGAAGATGTGTGTATGTCTCAGTGTATATACACGAAGATGTGTGTATCTTTCAGTCTGCGTACACATAGAGGAGTACATACACTTAAGTACCTTGAAAAGTATGCATATCTCATTATTATGCACTGAAAGGTGTGTATCTGTTTATATATACTGGAAAGTGTGACTCATCATACATACACTGAGAAAGATTTTTGATTGTATGAAATATCGACAAACTCATGAATAAGACTCATTTGTAACACTTGGGTATTATAGTGCAGTGTTGTGCAGTGTTGTGTAGTGTTGTGCAGTGTTGTGCAGTGTGCAGTGTTGTGTTGTGCAGTGTTGTGCAGTGTTGTGTTGTGTTGTGTTGTGCAGTGTTGTGCAGTGTTGTGCAGCGTTGTGCAGTGTTGTGCAGTGTTGTGCAGTGTTGTGTTGTGCAGTGTTGTTCAGTGTTGTGCAGTGTGGTGCTGTGTTGTGCAGTGTTGTGCAGCGTTGTGCAGTGTTGTGCAGTGTTGTGTTGTGTTGTGCAGTGTTGTGCAGTGTTGTGCAGCGTTGTGCAGTGTTGTGCAGTGTTGTGCAGTGTTGTGTTGTGTTGTGCAGTGTGCAGTGTTGTGTTGTGTTGTGCAGTGTGCAGTGTTGTGCAGTGTTGTGCAGTGTTGTGCAGTGTTGTGCAGCGTTGTGCAGTGTTGTGTTGTGCAGTGTGCAGTGTTGTGCAGTGTTGTGCAGTGTTGTGCAGTGTTGTGCAGTGTTGTGCAGCGTTGTGCAGTGTTGTGCAGTGTTGTGCAGTGTTGTGTTGTGCAGTGTGCAGTGTTGTGCAGTGTCGTGTTGTGCAGTGTTGTGCAGTGTTGTGTTGTGCAGTGTTGTGCAGTGTTGTGCAGTGTTGTGCAGTGTTGTGCAGCGTTGTGCAGTGTTGTGCAGTGTTGTGCAGCGTTGTGCAGTGTTGTGCAGTGATGTGCAGTGTTGTCCGGTGTTGTGTTGTGCAGTGTTGTACGGTGTTGTTCAGTGTTGTGCAGTGTTGTGCAGTGTTGTGCAGTGTTGTGTTGTGCAGTGTGCAGTGTTGTGCAGTGTTGTGTTGTGCAGTGTGCAGTGTGCAGTGTTGTGCAGTGTTGTGCAGTGTTGTGCAGCGTTGTGCAGTGTTGTGCAGTGTTGTGCAGAGTTGTGCAGTGTTGTGCAGTCATGTGCAGTGTTGTACGGTGTTGTGCAGTGTTGTGTTGTGCAGTGTTGTGCAGTGTTGTGCAGTGTTGTGCAGCGTTGTGCAGTGTTGTGTTGTGCAGTGTTGTACGGTGTTGTTCAGTGTTGTGCAGTGTTGTGCATTGTTGTGCAGTGTTGTGTTGTGCAGTGTTGTACGGTGTTGTGCAGTGTTGTACGGTGTTGTGCAGTGTTGTACGGTGTTGTGCAGTGTTGTGCAGTGTTGTGCAGTGTTGTGCAGTGTTGTGCAGTGTTGTGCAGTGTTGTGTTGTGTTGTGCAGTGTGCAGTGTTGTGCAGTGTTGTGCAGTGTTGTGCAGTGTTGTGCAGTGTTGTGCAGTGTTGTGCAGTGTTCAGTGTTGTGCAGTGTTGTGCAGCGTTGTGCAGTACTGTGCAGCGTTGTGCAGTGTTGTGCAGTGTTGTGCAGTGTTGTGCAGTGTTGTGCAGTGTGCAGTGTTGTGCAGCGTTGTGCAGTGTTGTGCAGTGTTGTGCAGCGTTGTGCAGTGTTGTGCAGTGTTGTGCAGCGTTGTGCAGTGTTGTGCAGTGTGCAGTGTTGTGCAGTGTTGTGCAGTGTTGTGCAGTGTTGTGCAGTGTTGTGCAGTGTTGTGCAGTGTGCAGTGTTGTGCAGTGTTGTGCAGTGTTGTGCAGTGTTGTGCAGCGTTGTGCAGTGTGCAGTGTTGTGCAGTGTTGTGCAGCGTTGTGCAGTGCTGTGCAGCGTTGAGCAGTGTTGTGCAGTGTTGTGCAGTGTTGTGCAGTGTTGTGCAGTGTTGTGCAGTGTTGTGCAGTGTGCAGTGTTGTGCAGTGTTGTGCAGTGTTGTGCAGTGTTGTGCAGTGTTGTGCAGTGTTGTGCAGTGTTGTGCAGTGTTGTGCAGTGTTGTGCAGTGTTGTGTGTGTGTGTTGTGCAGTGTTGTGCAGTGTTGTGCAGTGTTGTGCAGTGTTGTGTGTGTGTGTTGTGCAGTGTTGTGTGTGTGTGTTGTGCAGTGTTGTGCAGTGTTGTGCAGTGTTGTGCAGTGTTGTGCAGTGTTGTGCAGTGTTGTGCAGCGTTGTGCAGTGTTGTGCAGTGTTGTGCAGTGTGCAGTGTTGTGCAGTGTTGTGCAGCGTTGTGCAGTGTTGTGCAGTGTTGTGCAGTGTTGTGCAGTGTTGTGCAGTGTTGTGCAGTGTTGTGCAGTATTGTGCAGTGTTGTGTGTGTGTGTTGTGCAGTGTTGTGTGTGTGTGTTGTGCAGTGTTGTGCAGTGTTGTGTGTGTGTTGTGCAGTGTTGTGTGTGTGTTGTGCAGTGTTGTGTGTGTGTTGTGCAGTGTTGTGTGTGTGTTGTGCAGTGTTGTGTGTGTGTTTTGTGCAGTGTTGTGTGTGTGTGTTGTGCAGTGTTGTGCAGTATTGTGCAGTGTTGTGTGTTTGTGTTGTGCAGTGTTGTGTTGTGCAGTGTTGTGTTGTGCAGTGTTGTACGGTGTTATGCAGTGTTGTGCAGTGTTGTGCAGCGTTGTGCAGTGTTGTGCAGTGTTGTGTTGTGCAGTGTTGTACGGTGTTATGCAGTGTTGTGCAGTGTTGTGCAGTGTTGTACGGTGTTATGCAGTGTTGTGCAGTGTTGTGCAGTGTTGTGCAGTGTTGTGCAGTGTTGTGCAGTGTTGTACGGTGTTATGCAGTGTTGTGCAGTGTTGTGCAGTGTTGTGCAGTGTTGTGCAGTGTTGTGCAGTGTTGTGCAGTGTTGTGCAGTGTTGTACGGTGTTGTGCAGTGTTGTGCAGTGTTGTGCAGTGTTGTGCAGTGTTGTGCAGTGTTGTGCAGTGTTGTGCAGTGTTGTGCAGTGTTGTGCAGTGTTGTGCAGTGTTGTACGGTGTTATGCAGTGTTGTGCAGTGTTGTGTGTTTGTGTTGTGCAGTGTTGTGCAGTGTTGTGCAGTGTTGTACGGTGTTGTGCAGTGTTGTGCAGTGTTGTGCAGTGTTGTGCAGTGTTGTGCAGTGTTGTGCAGTGTTGTGCAGTGTTGTGCAGTGTTGTACGGTGTTATGCAGTGTTGTGCAGTGTTGTGCAGTGTTGTGCAGTGTTGTGCAGTGTTGTGCAGTGTTGTACGGTGTTATGCAGTGTTGTGCAGTGTTGTGCAGTGTTGTACGGTGTTATGCAGTGTTGTGCAGTGTCGTGCAGTGTTGTGCAGTGTTGTGCAGTGTTGTGCAGTGTTGTGCAGTGTTGTGCAGTGTTGTGCAGTGTTGTACGGTGTTGTGCAGTGTTGTACGGTGTTATGCAGTGTTGTGCAGTGTTGTGCAGTGTTGTGCAGTGTTGTGCAGTGTTGTGCAGTGTTGTGCAGTGTTGTACGGTGTTATGCAGTGTTGTGCAGTGTTGTGCAGTGTTGTGCAGTGTTGTACGGTGTTATGCAGTGTTGTGCAGTGTTGTGCAGTGTTGTGCAGTGTTGTACAGTGTTGTGCAGTGTTGTGCAGTGTTATGCAGTGTTGTACAGTGTTGTACAGTGTTGTGCAGTGTTGTGCAGTGTTGTGCAGTGTTGTGCAGTGTTGTACAGTGTTGTACAGTGTTGTGCAGTGTTGTGCAGTGTTGTGCAGTGTTGTGCAGTGTTGTGCAGTGTTGTGCAGTGTTGTGCAGTGTTGTACAGTGTTGTGCAGTGTTGTGCAGTGTTGTACAGTGTTGTGCAGTGTTGTGCAGTGTTGTACAGTGTTGTGCAGTGTTGTGCAGTGTTGTGCAGTGTTGTGCAGTGTTGTGCAGTGTTGTGCAGTGTTGTGCAGTGTTGTGCAGTGTTGTGCAGTGTTGTGCAGTGTTGTGCAGTGTTGTGCAGTGTTGTGCAGTGTTGTGCAGTGTTGTGCAGTGTTGTGCAGTGTTGTGCAGTGTTGTACAGTGTTGTGCAGTGTTGTGCAGTGTTGTGCAGTGTTGTACAGTGTTGTGCAGTGTTGTGCAGTGTTGTACAGTGTTGTACAGTGTTGTACAGTGTTGTGCAGTGTTGTGCAGTGTTGTGCAGTGTTGTGCAGTGTTGTGCAGTGTTGTGCAGTGTTGTACAGTGTTGTGCAGTGTTGTGCAGTGTTGTACAGTGTTGTGCAGTGTTGTGCAGTGTTGTGCAGTGTTGTACAGTGTTGTGCAGTGTTGTGCAGTGTTGTACAGTGTTGTGCAGTGTTGTGCAGTGTTGTGCAGTGTTGTGCAGTGTTGTGCAGTGTTGTACAGTGTTGTACAGTGTTGTGCAGTGTTGTGCAGTGTTGTACAGTGTTGTGCAGTGTTGTGCAGTGTTGTACAGTGTTGTGCAGTGTTGTACAGTGTTGTGCAGTGTTGTGCAGTGTTGTACAGTGTTGTGCAGTGTTGTGCAGTGTTGTACAGTGTTGCAAATATATGTTGTTCACCAACATGTTGGTATTGTACAGGTGGAAGTGTTGTGCAACACACTTGGTAAACAAGTGTTGAACATGTGCGGCTTCCACTCGTGGGCCCCGCTCACTCATGACGTCAACTTCAGCTGCTTCATTTCACCTCTTCTTTAGTATATAAGGTCTGGCCGCATGCCTTTGTTCATAATTTATAAACGGGGGTCGATGGGTAAGCCAGTAGAAGGCCTCGGTCAGATGATCAAAAGTTCCAATAGCGGGTCATCACATGACTAAGAAAAAGCGTCAGGAAGCACTTGTCCTGTTTCCTGACAAACCTTACCTGGCATACCTGTGTTTTAGGTGTGAGAAACTGATCACCTCCTATCGAGGGTGACGGACATGGGTGGCAGTATTTCTGCCTCACACACTGAGTGTCCGTGGTTCGATTCCCAAGATAGGAGGAAATGTTGGGCATGTCTCCTGCTGTCCTTGTTCACCTTGCAGTAAGTATAGATAGCTGGGTGTCAGCGGAATAGTGTAGGTCGCATCCTGGGGGAAAATATTGAAGGACCACAATAAGACAGACAATCCTCGATGACGCACTCTCTGGATTTATCCTGGGAGGCTAACCTTCTGGATTAAAAATCCGAACAAATCTTATCTTAAATACTCTCACTGTTGTCAGGGCTGAATTCATTTAAATTCGACTGAAGAGGCATACTGTGCAGGCGAGATCCCTCTTCAACAAAAATACCCCAGTGTTATATATAGGTCATATTCATCATACGCTGACAAGTGTGAATTTATGTCTATTCACATAATGTGTATGCAGTGTATATACACTGCTGTGTTATACACTGCATACACAGTTTACTTTATTTTTTGTTTTAGGGATTGAAGTATTCTTGAGGCATAGTCGACAAAAAAAAAAAAAATAAGTAGGGACGTCAAGTCCACTCTAATCTATCACTCTTTCACCTTCCAACACTTCCTGTCACCAGTCTATCCTGTCACCTTCACACCTTCCAACACTTCCTGTCACCAGTCTATCCTGTCACCTTCACACCTTCCAACACTTCCTGTCACCAGTCTATCCTGTCACCTTCACACCTTCCAACACTTCCTGTCACCAGTCTATCCTGTCACCTTCACACCTTCCAACACTTCCTGTCACCAGTCTATCCTGTCACCTTCACACCTTCCAACACTTCCTGTCACCAGTCTATCCTGTCACCTTCACACCTTCCAACACTTCCTGTCACCAGTCTATCCTGTCACCTTCACTCCTTCCAACACTTCCTGTCACCAGTCTATCCTGTCACCTTCACTCCTTCCAACACTTCCTGTCACCAGTCTAACCTGTCACCTTCACACCTTCCAACACTTCCTGTCACCAGTCTAACCTGTCACCTTCACACCTTCCAACACTTCCTGTCACCAACCTAACCTGTCACCTTCACACCTTCCAACACTTCCTGTCACCAACCTAACCTGTCACCTTCACACCTTCCAACACTTCCTGTCACCAACCTAACCTGTCACCTTCACACCTTCCAACACTTCCTGTCACCAACCTAACCTGTCACCTTCACACCTTCCAACACCTCCTGTCACCAACCTAACCTGTCACCTTCACACCTTCCAACACTTCCTGTCACCAACCTAACCTGTCACCTTCACACCTTCCAACACTTAATGTCACCAACCTAACCTGTCACCTTCACACCTTTCAACACATCCTGTCACCAACCTAACCTCTCACCTTCACACCTTCCAACACGTCCCGTCACCAGTCTAACCTGTCACCTTCATACCTTCCAACACTTCCCGTCACCAGTCTAACCTGTCACCTTCACAAATTCCAACACTTCCCGTCACCAGTCTAACCTGTCACCTTCACAAATTCCAACACTTCCTGTCACGAGTCTAACCTGTCACCTTCACACCTTCCAACACTTCCCGTCACCAGTCTAACCTGTCACCTTCACACCATCCAACACTACCCGTCACCAGTTTAACCTGTCACCTTTACACCTTCCAACATTTCCCGTCACCAGTCTAACCTGTCACCTTCACACCTTCCAACACTTCCTGTCACCAGTCTAACCTGTCACCTTCACACCTTCCAACACTTCCTGTCAACAACCTAACCTGTCACCTTCACACCTACCAACACTTCCTGTCATCAACCTAACCTGTCAACTTCACACATTCCAACACTTCCTGTCACCAACCTAACCTGTCACCTTCACACATTCCAACACTTCCTGTCACCAACCTAACCTGTCACCTTCACATCTTCCAACACTTCCTGTCACCAACCTAACCTGTCACCTTCACACCTTCCAACACTTCCTGTCACCAATCTAACCTGTCACCTTTACACCTTCCAACACTTCCTGTCACCAGTCTAACCTGTCACCTTCACACCTTCCAACACTTCCTGTCACCAGTCTAACCTGCCACCTTCACACCTTCCAACACTACCTGTCACCAGTCTAACCTGTCACCTTCACACCTTCCAACACTACCTGTCACCAGTCTAACCTGTCACCTTCACACCTTCCAACACTTCCTGTCACCAACCTAATCAGTCACTTTCACACCTTCCAACACTTCCTGTCACCAACCTAACCTGTCACCTGCACACCTTCCAACACTTCCTGTCACCAACCTAACCTGTCACCTTCACACCTTCCAACACTTCCTGTCACCAACCTAACCTGTCACCTTCACACCTTCCAACACTTCCTGTCACCAACCTAACCTGTCACCTGCACACCTTCCAACACTTCCTGTCACCGACCTAACCTGTCACCTTCACACCTTCCAACACTTCCTGTCACCAACCTAACCTGTCACCTTCACACCTTTCAACACTTCCTGTCACCAACCTAACCTGTCACCTTCACGCCTTCCATCACTTCCTGTCAGCAACCTAACCTGTCACCTTTACATCTTCCAACACTTAATGTCACCAACCTAACCTGTCACCTTCACACCTTCCAACACTTCCTGTCACCAACCTAACCTGTCACCTTCACACCTTTCAACACTTCCTGTCACCAACCTAACCTGTCACCTTCACACCTTCCATCACTTCCTGTCAGCAACCTAACCTGTCACCTTCACACCTTCCAACACTTAATGTCACCAACCTAACCTGTCACCTTCACACCTTCCAACACTTCCTGTCACCAACCTAACCTGTCACCTTCACACCTTCCAACACTTCCTGTCACCAACCTAACCTGTCACCTTCACACCTTCCAACACTTCCTGTCACCAACCTAACCTGTCACCTTCACACTTTTCAACACTTCCTGTCACCAACCTAACCTGTGACCTTCACACCTTCCAACACTTCCTGTCACCAACCTAACCTGTCACCTTCACACCTTTCAACACTTCCTGTCACCAACCTAACCTCTCACCTTCACACCTTCCAACACGTCCCGTCACCAGTCTAACCTGTCACCTTCACACCTTTCAACACTTCCCGTCACGAGTCTAACCTGTCACCTTCACGCATTCCAACACTTCCCGTCACCAGTCTAACCTGTCACCGTCACACCATCCAACGCTACCCGTCACCAGTTTAACCTGTCACCTTCAAATCTTCCAACACTACCCGTCACCAGTCTAACCTTTCACCTTCACACCTTCCAACACGTCCCGTCACCTGTCTAACCTGTCACCTTCACACCTTCCAGCACGACCCGCCACCAACCTAACCTGTCACCTTCACACCTTCCATCACTTCCTGTCACCAACTTAACCTGTCACCTTCACACCTTCCAACACTTCCTGACACCAATCTAACCTGTCACCTTCACACCTTCCAACACTTCCTGTCACCAATCTAACCTGTCACCTTCACACCTTCCGACACTTCCTGTCACCAACCTAATCTGTCACCTTTACACCTTCCAACACTTCCTCTCACCAACCTAACCTGTCACCTTCACACCTTCCGACACTTCCTGTCACCAACCTAACCTGTCACCTTCACACCTTCCAACACTTCCTGTCACCAGTCTAACCTGTCACCTTCACACCTTCCAACACTTCCTGTCACCAACCTAACCTGTCATCTTCACAAATTCCAACACTTCCTGTCACCAACCTAACCTGTCACCTTCACACCTTCCAACACTTCCTGTCACCAACCTAACCTGTCACCTTCACACCTTCCAACACTTCCTGTCACCAACCTAACCTGTCACCTTCACACCTTCCAACACTTCCTGTCACCAACCTAACCTATCACCTTCACACCTTCCAACACTTCCTGTCACCAACCTAACCTGTCACCTTCACACCTTCCAACACTTCCTGTCACCAACCTAACCTGTCACCTTCACACCTTCCAGCACTTCCTGTCACCAACCTAACCTGTCACCTTCACACCTTCCAACACTTCCTGTCACCAACCTAACCTGTCACCTTCACACCTTCCAACACTTCCTGTCACCAACCTAACCTGTCACCTTCACACCTTCCAACACCTCCTGTCACCAACCTAACCTGTCACCTTCACACCTTCCAACACTTCCTGTCACCAACCTAACCTGTCACCTTCACACCTTCCAACACTTAATGTCACCAACCTAACCTGTCACCTTCACACCTTTCAACACATCCTGTCACCAACCTAACCTCTCACCTTCACACCTTCCAACACGTCCCGTCACCAGTCTAACCTGTCACCTTCATACCTTCCAACACTTCCCGTCACCAGTCTAACCTGTCACCTTCACAAATTCCAACACTTCCCGTCACCAGTCTAACCTGTCACCTTCACAAATTCCAACACTTCCTGTCACGAGTCTAACCTGTCACCTTCACACCTTCCAACACTTCCCGTCACCAGTCTAACCTGTCACCTTCACACCATCCAACACTACCCGTCACCAGTTTAACCTGTCACCTTTACACCTTCCAACATTTCCCGTCACCAGTCTAACCTGTCACCTTCACACCTTCCAACACTTCCTGTCACCAGTCTAACCTGTCACCTTCACACCTTCCAACACTTCCTGTCAACAACCTAACCTGTCACCTTCACACCTACCAACACTTCCTGTCATCATCCTAACCTGTCAACTTCACACCTTCCAACACTTCCTGTCACCAGTCTAACCTGTCACCTTCACACCTTCCAACACTTCCTGTCACCAACCTAACCTTTTACCTTCACACCTTCCAACACTTCCTGTCACCAACCTAACCTGTCACCTTCACACCTTCCAACACTTCCTGTCACCAACCTAACCTGTCACCTTCACACCTTCCAACACTTCCTGTCACCAGTCTAACCTGTCACCTTTACACCTTCCAACACTTCCTGTCACCAGTCTACCCTGTCACCTTCACACCTTCCAACACTTCCTGTCACCAACCTAACCTGTCACCTTCACACCTTCCAACACTTCCTGTCACCAACCTAACCTGTCACCTTCACACCTTCCAACACTTCCTGTCACCAACCTAACCTGTCACCTTCACACCTTCCAACACTTCCTGTCACCAGTCTAACCTGTCACCTTTACACCTTCCAACACTTCCTGTCACCAGTCTAACCTGTCACCTTCACACCTTCCAACACTTCCTGTCACCAACCTAACCTGTCACCTTCACACCTTCCAACACTTCCTGTCACCAACCTAACCTGTCACCTTCACACCTTCCAACACTTCCTGTCACCAACCTAACCTGTCACCTTTACACCTTCCAACACTTCCTGTCACCAACCTAACCTGTCACCTTCACACCTTCCAACACTTCCTGTCATCAATCTAACCTGTCACCTTCACACCTTCCAACACTTCCTGTCACCAATCTAACCTGTCACCTTCAAACCTTCCAACACGTCCCGTCACCACTCTAACCTGTCACCTTCTTACCTTCCAACACTTCCCGTCACCAGTCTAACGTGTCACCTTCACACCTTCCAACACTTCCCGTCACCAGTATAACCTGTCACCTTCACACCATCCAACACTACCCGTCACCTTCACACCTTCCAACACTACCTGTCACCAATCTAACCTGTCACCTTCACACCTTCCAACACTTCTTGTCACCAATCTAACCTGTCACCTTCACACCTTCCAACACTTCCTGTCACCAATCTAACCTTTCACCTTCATATCTTCCAACACTTCCCGCCACCAGTCAAACCTGTCACCTTTACACCTTCCAACACTTCCCGTCACCAGTCTAACCTGTCACCTTCATACCCTCCAACATTTCCTGTCACCAGCTTAACCTGTCACCTTCACTCCTTCCCACACGTCCCGTCACTAGTCTAACCTGTCACCTTCACACCTTCCAACACTTCCCGTCACCAGTTTAACCTGTCACCTTCACACCTTCCAACACGACCTGTCACCAATCTAACCTGTCACCTTCACACCTTCCAACACGTCCCGTCATCAGTCTAATATATCACCTTCACACATCTTCCGTCACGTCTCGTCAGCCTCAGTAACATGAGGCACCTGACACCTTAAGCTGAACTCTGTGCCACAGAGGTTCCTCTGGCTGAGAGAGCGATGTAACATACACGAGCTTCAACGAAATTAATTGTAGCAGTTTACGAAATTCTTCTACTGAGAGCGGTGAGGGACGAGCTAAATCAATATATGTAGAGGAAAATTAGGCTCATCTGAAGAGAGAAATTTAAATGTGTTGCATAACTAGAGAGAGAGAGAGAGAGAGAGAGAGAGAGAGAGAGAGAGAGAGAGAGAGAGAGAGAGAGAGAGAGAGAGAGAGAGAGAGAGAGAGAGAGAGAGGAAAGGGGGAGATTGATATGCAGAAGTTGGTCGCCAACTAAACACAAAGAGTTAGAGAGGAGTCAACCTACATAAAAAGAGGCAACATATCTGGCAGGATGCCCTGGGGAGAGCAGTTTGCTTGCTGCCTTCGAGATCTTCAAGAGAGAGGAAGAGTGGGGCCTCAGCCAAGTCGGGCTACCCTCGAAATCATTTTACTTGACCTTGGGCCTTCTCTCCAGCTGGCAAGTTCTCACGTAGTTGTGCTTGTAGGGAACGAGCTCTAGCTCCTGTTTCCTCTTCTCTACTTTCAATCAAATGACGTAGTTCCTGAAGCCTTGGGTACTGTGACGCTTAATTTTTTTTGTCCATGTACGGAGTTTGCCTCTGTTAAATATTTTCCTAACTCGTTCCCATTTTTAATCAACACTGGTTGATTAACGACTCTATAATTCACTGTTGTGTTTACGATCAAGGGCGTCCCTTCGTGGTTGTCCCTTCCATGTCAACCACGTCTTGTCTCAACCGTGAGGTTCTCTGGTGGTTGTAACACTGCATCCCATGTTGTACCATTCCACTTGTCTACACTTTGTAAAGAAACATTTTCTAATATGACTTTACCATTCTATAGTTTACAATTACATTTTGTTTTCTCTATGAACGTAAAAGATAATTTTAATTTATTCTGTCGTATTCAGTTATGACTTTGTATGGGAGTTTTCATGTCATCTTTTCCTTGCTCTGTGTCACAAAAAAAGAGAGATTCTTTAGTATTTTCTGCCATAGTTCATCTCCCGTATTTCAGGGAACAATATGATAACATGTAATTGATTTTTTTTCCTGTGTTATTTAATTTTTTTTATTGGCTGTGCACACCAAAGTGCATCTTTATATTCCAAATTTTGTCCAAAACATTTTGCGAATATTTTTTTTTTTTTAACATTTGACCCTCCATATACTCTGAGAGTTACTTGGAAATT
Source organism: Cherax quadricarinatus (assembly GCF_038502225.1). Taxonomy (NCBI): domain Eukaryota; kingdom Metazoa; phylum Arthropoda; class Malacostraca; order Decapoda; family Parastacidae; genus Cherax; species Cherax quadricarinatus. The sequence goes on from NW_027198806.1 coordinate 36,211, forward strand.
TGGCATTAAAACATGTCTCTTACTATTGTTTTTATGTAATCCTCAGGTTATAATTGGGGACGTCTGACTTTTTTTTATTGTATCACATAATCTATTTCTTACCGATGTTTATTTACGTTTTCTCTAATTTACATTAAGTGACATTAGTAAACATTAATTTTAAACTCCGTCATAGTTTGTTCTCACTTTCTCATCCCATCTAAATTTTCTTGTAGGATTTTACAAACGTCTTAATTTCTTATTTAGTTTAGGATTTTTGCATAGATTTTGCATAAGGGTTTCTACTGCTTTATAAATTATATGACTCAGTGGCTCTGGCAGGTCATCTATGTATATTAAGAACATTAATCAAAAGTTAGTGAACCACTAATTAGTTTCTCAGGTCTTGATGCGCCGCACTTTAACAGTCACTCTCTCTTATGTTTTTCTCCTAATTTACTAGGATCTTCATATTATCTCGTAGTTTACTTAGTTCCTTTACCATACTGAGTGTTCTCTTTTTTTTCTATTTTTTTTTATTCTATTATACTCCAGGATACCTCTCCTGCAAGCCAGTGGAAGGCCTCGATCAGATGACCAGAAGCTCCAGCAGTGGGTCATCATCTAAGACCCGCGTCAGGAAACACTTGTCCTGTTTCCTGAAGAACTTTATCTGATCTAAGTTATTTTTCTCTTAAGCCCTTCTTGTGATAACGGGGTCCTGGTATAACGGGGTCCTGGTATAACGGGGTCCTGGTATAACGGGTCCTGGTATAACGGGGTCCTGGTATAACGGGGTCCTGGTATAACGGGGTCCTGGTATAACGGGGTCCTGGTATAACGGGGTCCTGGTATAACGGGTCCTGGTATAACGGGGTCCTGGTATAACGGGGTCCTGGTATAACATGGTCCTGGTATAACGGGGTCCTGGTATAACGGGGTCCTGGTATAACGGGGCCTGGTATACCGGGTCCTGGTATAAGGGGTCCTGGTATAACGGGGTCCTGGTATAACGGGGTCCTGGTATAACGGGTCCTGGTATAACGGGGTCCTGGTATAACGGGGTCCTGGTATAACGGGGTCGTGGTATAACGGGTCGTGGTATAACGGGGTCCTGGTATAACGGGGTCCTGGTATAACGGGTCCTGGTATAACGGGGTCCTGGTATAACGGGGTCCTGGTATAACAGGGTCCTGGTATAACGGGGTCCTGGTATAACGGGTCCTGGTATAACGGGGTCCTGGTATAACGGGGTCCTGGTATAACGGGGTCCTGGTATAACGGGGTCCTGGTATAATGGGTCCTGGTATAACGGGGTCCTGGTATAACGGGGTCCTGGTATAACGGGGTCCTGGTATAACGGGGTCCTGGTATAACGGGGTCCTGGTATAACGGGTCCTGGTATAACGGGGTCCTGGTATAACGGGGTCCTGGTATAACGGGTTCCTGGTATAACGGGTCCTGGTATAACGGGGTCCTGGTATAACGGGGTCCTGGTATAACGGGGTCCTGGTATAACGGGGTCCTGGTATAACGGGGTCCTGGTATAGCGGGTCCTGGTATAATGGGGTCCTGGTATAACGGGGTCCTGGTATAACGGGGTCCTGGTATAACGGGGTCCTGGTATAACGGGGGTCCTGGTATAACGGGTCCTGGTATAACGGGGTCCTGGTATAACGGGTCCTGGTATAACGGGGTCCTGGTATAACGGGGTCCTGGTATAACGGGGTCCTGGTATAAAGGGGTCCTGGTATAACGGGTCCTGGTATAACGGGTCCGGGTATTAAGGGGTCCTGGTATAACGGGGTCCTGGTATAACGGGGGTCCTGGTATAACGGGGTCCTGGTATAACGGGGTCCTGGTATAGCGGGTCCTGGTATAATGGGGTCCTGGTATAACGGGGTCCTGGTATAACGGGGTCCTGGTATAACGGGGTCCTGGTATAACGGGGTCCTGGTATAACGGGTCCTGGTATAACGGGGTCCTGGTATAACGGGTCCTGGTATAACGGGGTCCTGGTATAACGGGGTCCTGGTATAACGGGGTCCTGGTATAACGGGGTCCTGGTATAACGGGTCCTGGTATAACGGGTCCTGGTATAACGGGGTCCTGGTATAACGGGGTCCTGGTATAACGGGGTCCTGGTATAACGGGGTCCTGGTATAACGGGGTCCTGGTATAACGGGTCCTGGTATAACGGGGTCCTGGTATAACGGGGTCCTGGTATAACTGGTATAACGGGTCCTGGTATAACGGGGTCCTGGTATAACGGGGTCCTGGTATAACGGGGTCCTGGTATAACGGGGTCTTGGTATAACGGGGTCCTGGTATAACGGGGTCCTGGTATAAGGGGTCCTGGTATAACGGGTCCTGGTATAACGGGGTCCTGGTATAACGGGGTCCTGGTATAACGGGTCCTGGTATAACGGGGTCCTGGTATAACGGGGTCCTGGTATAACGGGGTCCTGGTATAACGGGGTCCTGGTATAACGGGGTCCTGGTATAACGGGTCCTGGTATAACGGGTCCTGGTATAACGGGGTCCTGGTATAACGGGGTCCTGGTATAACGGGTCCTGGTATAACGGGGTCCTGGTATAACGGGGTCCTGGTATAACGGGGTCCTGGTATAACGGGGTCCTGGTATAACGGGGTCCTGGTATAACGGGTCCTGGTATAACGGGGTCCTGGTATAACGGGGTCCTGGTATAACGGGGTCCTGGTATAACGGGGTCCTGGTATAACGGGTTCTGGTATAACGGGTCCTGGTATAACGGGGTCCTGGTATAACGGGGTCCTGGTATAACGGGGTCCTGGTATAACGGGTCCTGGTATAACGGGGTCCTGGTATAACGGGGTCCTGGTATAACGGGGTCCTGGTATAACGGGTCCTGGTATAACGGGGTCCTGGTATAACGGGTCCTGGTATAACAGGTTCTGGTATAACGGGGTCCTGGTATAACGGGGTCCTGGTATACCGGGGTCCTGGTATAACCGGGTCCTGGTGTGTTCTGTAATGTCTGGTTCATAACAAAGATCAACCTAGTCATGCTGCTTTAATTTATGTTCACATTATTATGATTTATTTTTACATGTTGATTCATGAAGTTTTCATTGCAGTTTCCAT
>NW_027198807.1:0-5000 GCF_038502225.1 Cherax quadricarinatus
AACATTAATGATTATATATATATATATATATATATATATATATATATATATATATATATATATATATATATATATATATATATATATATATATATATATATATATATATATATATATATATATATATATATATATATATATATATATATATATATATATATATATATATATATATATATATATATATATATATATATATATATATATATATATATATATATATATATATATATATATATATATATATATATATATCAAAAGTATATAACAAGAATTTTCTTTGAATATGACAAATCAATAAATCTCTTGTGTGATTTGTAGTAATTTCTGAGTTGTGTGATTGTTCAGTACATTGTGGAATTATTTCAACGGCAACTGTACTGATTTTAGAAGTTTTATTCGCTGGATTTATAGGTATTTTGGCCGTCAGGAAACGTGGAATTGTGTTGAATTATGGTGGTGGTATTGTGTTTATCAGGTGAAATGGACGTAAAATCCTCATGACGTGAGTCATATTTTTTGCTTCCCAGTAATTTGTATATGTGAATTATTTGTTAAGGCCTCTTGATTTGTAGTAGAAAATACTTTGATTTTGTTTCTTGATTTTTTTTTTATTTTTTTCATTTTTTTCAAAAAATTTTCGAAAGATTTAAAAAAAATATTTTTTTGTATTATTATTTTTTAGTTTTCATTTTTTTTTTCCAAACATATAATTTTTTTTATTACAAAATTTTCCAAATTTAAAAAAAAAAAAATCAAAAATTTCTTTACTTTTCCCCCCCTTTTTTTCGAATCGCCTCCCGTATTTTCGATCAATTAAATTAGTATTCCTGGTCATTTTCCTGGGCGATCATTAGCCTGTTCAAAGGCACTAAATCAATGAGTTTATGCTTTATCAGCAGTCCACGTCAACTATTAAAATTAATGCCTCAAATTTATATTATTTCCCCCATGAACGAACGTTGTCGTTTTCTTTCGCCTATAACGTTGATTTAAATGTTTTGTGTATCAGCTGATACTGTTTATATCTGAATCAGCTGATACTGTTTATATCTGAATCAGCTGATACTGTTTATATCTGAATCAGCTGATACTGTTTATATCTGAATCAGCTGATACTGTTTATATCTGAATCAGCTGATACTGTTTATATCTGAATCAGCCGATACTGTTTATATTTGAATCAGCTGATTTTTGTTTATATTTGAATCAGCTGATCTTTGTTTACTATGTAACAGCTGATCTTTGTTTACTATGTATCAGCTGATCTTTGTTTACTATGTATCAGCTGATCTTTGTTTACTATGTATCAGCTGATCTTTGTTTACTATGTATCAGCTGATCTTTGTTTACTATGTATCAGCTGATCTTTGTTTACTATGTATCAGCTGATCTTTGTTTACTATGTATCAGCTGATCTTTGTTTACATTTGAATCAGCTGATCTTTTCGCCAGGGTTTTCTTTTTTCTTTGACTTGTTGCCTTTTTATTCTCCCTTTTATCTTCTAATCAATCCCTCTCCATGCAATCCCCTCTCCATGCAATCCCCTCTCCATGCAATCCCCTCTCCATGTAATCCCCTCTCTATGCAATCCCCTTTCCATGTAATCCCCTCTCCATGCAATCCCCTCTCCATGTAATCCCCGCTCCTTGCAATTTCCTCTCCTTTTAATCCTCGTCCATGTAAATCCCCCGGGATTAAGAAATTCGCCTCCATGTAATTCATCACAGTGTTAATCTCCCTCAATATAATCCTCCATATAATCCTTCTCTATGTAATCTCCACATTTAATGTCTTTCCTTGAAACCAAACAAATTCTTACCAGTAAACAAATTAACCTAACTCGTAAATGAAAAATGTATTTTCATGTCTGTTAATTTACATTTCAGGTAATTTACATCTCCGGCAATATACATCTCTGGCAATTTACATCTCTGGCAATATACATCTCTGGCAATTTACATCACTGGCACTTTACATCTCAGGTAATTTACATCACTGGCAATTTACATCTCTGGTAATTTACATCACTGGCAATTTACATCTCTGGTAATTTACATCACTGGCAATTTACATCTCTGGTAATTTACATCACTGGCAATTTACATCTCAGGTAATTTACATCACTGGCAATTTACATCTCTGGTAATTTACATCACTGGCAATTTACATCTCTGGTAATTTACATCACTGGCAATTTACATCTCTGGTAATTTACATCACTGGCAATTTACATCTCTGGTAATTTACATCACTGGCAATTTACATCTCTGGCAATTTACATCACTGGCAATTTACATCTCTGGTAATTTACATCACTGGCAATTTACATCTCTGGTAATTTACATCACTGGCAATTTACATCTCTGGTAATTTACATCACTGGCAATTTACATCTCTGGCAATTTACATCACTGGCAATTTACATCTCTGGTAATTTACATCACTGGCAATTTACATCTCTGGTAATTTACATCACTGGCAATTTACTTCTCTGGCAATTTACATCACTGGCAATTTACATCTCTGGTAATTTACATCACTGGCAATTTACATCTCTGGTAATTTACATCACTGGCAATTTACATCTCTGGTAATTTACATCACTGGCAATTTACATCTCTGGTAATTTACATCTCTGGCAATTTACATCTCTTGTAATTTACATCTCTGGCAATTTACATCTCTGGCAATTTACATCTCTGGCAATTTACATCTCTGGCAATTTACATCTCTGGCAATTTACATCTCTGGTAATTTACATCTCTGGCAATTTACATCTCTGGTAATTTACATCTCTTGTAATTTACATCTCTGGCAATTTACATCTCTGGCAATTTACATCTCTGGCAATTTACATCTCTGGCAATTTACATCTCTGGTAATTTACATCTCAGGAAATTTACAGCTCAGACAATTTACATCTCAGGTAATTTACATCTCAGACAATTTACACCTCAGGCAATTTACATCTCAGGTAATTTACATCTCAGGCAATTTACATCTCAGGCAAATTTACATTTCAGGTAATTAACATCTGAGTAGGTTGGTAAATAGGCAAGTACCTATATAAGGAAGTAGGTAATATTGATAAACGGAGGAGAAGAGATTTACAAATATAATGTATTGTATTTTATTATACAGGAAGATTATACAGCGGTTTAGTGAGTGACCATTGTATAAACCAGTCACAGAACCCACACTGACACAACCCACACTGACACAACCCACACTGACACACACAACCCACACTGACACACACAACCCACACTGACACAACCCACACTGACACAACCCACACTGACACACACACTGACACACACAACCCACACTGACACACACACTGACACACACAACCCACACTGACACACACAACCCACACTGACTCACACAACCCACACTGACACACACAACCCACACTGACACACACAACCCACACTGACACACACAACCCACACTGACACACACAACCCACACTGACACACACAACCCACACTGACCCACACAACCCACACTGACACAACCCACACTGACACAACCCACACTGACACACACACTGACACACACAACCCACACTGACACACACACTGACACACACAACCCACACTGACACACACAACCCACACTGACTCACACAACCCACACTGACACACACAACCCACACTGACACACACAACCCACACTGACACACACAACCCACACTGACACACACAACCCACACTGACACACACAACCCACACTGACACACACAACCCATACTGACACACACAACCCACACTGACACATACAACCCACACTGACACACAACCCACACTGACACAACCCACACTGACACACACAACCCACACTGACACACACAACCCACACTGACACACACAACCCACACTGACACACACAACCCACACTGACACATACAACCCACACTGACACACACAACCCACACTGACACACACAACCCACACTGACACACACAACCCACACTGACACAAACAACCCACACTGACACACACAACCCACACTGACACACACAACCCACACTGACACACACAACCCACACTGACACACACAACCCACACTGACACACACAACCCACACTGACACACACAACCCACACTGACACACACAACCCACACTGACACACACAACCCACACTGACACACACAACCCACACTGACACACACAACCCACACTGACACACACAACCCACACTGACACACACAACCCACACTGACACACACAACCCACACTGACACACACAACCCACACTGACACACACAACCCACACTGACACACACAACCCACACTGACACACACACAACCCACACTGACACACACAACCCACACTGACACACACAACCCACACTGACACACACAACCCACACTGACACACACAACCCACACTGACACACACAACCCACACTGACACACACAACCCACACTGACACACACAACCCACACTGACACACACAACCCACACTGACACACACAACCCACACTGACACTGACACACACACAACCCACACTGACACACACACAACCCACACTGACACACACACAACCCACACTGACACACACACAACCCACACTGACACACACAACCCACACTGACACTGACACACACACAACCCACACTGACACACACACAACCCACACTGACACTGACACACACACAACCCACACTGACACACACACAACCCACACTGACGCACACACAACCCACACTGACACACACACAACCCACACTGACACTGACACACACACAACCCACACTGACACACACAACCCACACTGACACACACAACCCACACTGACACACACACAACCCACACTGACACACACAACCCACACTGACACACACACAACCCACACTGACACACTTACAGAACCCAGACTCTTGAAAGGATAAACAGTTCTTGCCCCATTCATAAAAGGGTCAGTCACCTATCCTATCCAGAGCAAAGGTAAATAGAGAAAAAGGGCAATGGGAGAAAATGGCCAT
>NW_027198807.1:10000-17500 GCF_038502225.1 Cherax quadricarinatus
AAGGGTGGTTGCCTGACAAAACAGAAGGGGTGGTTGCCTGACAAAACAGAAGGGGTGGTTGCCTGACAAAACAGAGGGGCGGTTGCCTGACAAAACAGAAGGGGCGATTGCCTGACAAAACAGAAAGGGCGGTTGCCTGACAAAACAGAAGGGGTGGTTGCCTGACAAAACAGAGGGGCGGTTGCCTGACAAAACAGAAGGGGCGGTTGCCTGACAAAACAGAGGGGCGGTTGCCAGACAAAACAGAAGGGGCGGTTGCCTGACAGAACAGAAGGGGCGGTTGCCTGACAAAACAGAAGGGGTGGTTGCCTGACAAAACAGAGGGGTGGTTGCCTGACAAAACAGAAGGGGTGGTTGCCTGACAAAACAGAGGGGCGGTTGCCAGACAAATCAGAAGGGGCGGTTGCCTGACAAAACAGAAGGGGCGGTTGCCTGACAAAACAGAAGGGGCGGTTGCCTGACAAAACAGAAGGGGTGGTTGCCTGACAAAACAGAGGGGCGGTTGCCTGACAAAACAGAAGGGGTGGTTGCCTGACAAAACAGAAGGGGTGGTTGCCTGACAAAACAGAGGGGTGGTTGCCTGACAAAACAGAAGGGGTGGTTGCCTGACAAAACAGAAGGGGTGGTTGCCTGACAAAACAGAAGGGATGGTTGCCTGACAAAACAGAAGGGGTGGTTGCCTGACAAAACAGAAGGGGCGGTTGCCTGACAAAACAGAAGGGGTGGTTGCCTGACAAAACAGAAAGGGCGGTTGCCTGACAAAACAGAAGGGGCGGTTGCCTGACAAAACAGAAGGGGCGGTTGCCAGACAAAACAGAAGGGGCGGTTTCCTGACAAAACAGAAAGGGCGGTTGCCTGACAAAACAGAAGGGGCGGTTGCCTGACAAAACAGAGGGGCGGTCGCCTGACAAAACAGAAGGGGTGGTTGCCTGACAAAACAGAAAGGGCGGTTGCCTGACAAAACAGAAGGGGTGGTTGCCTGACAAAACAGAGGGGCGGTTGCCTGACAAAACAGAGGGGCGGTTGCCTGACAAAACAGAAGGGGTGGTTGCCTGACAAAACAGAGGGGCGGTTGCCTGACAAAACAGAGGGGCGGTTGCCTGACAAAACAGAGGGGCGGTTGCCTGACAAAACAGAAGGGGCAGTTGCCTGACAACATAACAGAGGTGGCAGTAGTCAACACGCATCCAGTAATCACTACCTTTCTGGACTGTCACACAACCTCTAATCTATAATTACCTTTAATTACCTATAATAGCCCTCCAAAAAGTCATTAAGTCAGTCTTGTGAGAAATAACACGATCGTAGGCTCTATAATAGCATTGTAATTATAGAAATATAATCTCTTATTTGCCTTGATTCTCGTAATATAATTTGTATAATTATTTCCCTTTAATTTTCCTCATTTTCCTATGTCATCTGTTTTGATTTGTCTTCGGTTTTCATGGTCTGGTAAATTATCAGCATTATTTATTTCTCCTCCTTTACTACACGTCTTTAAAGTTTGTCTTTTTCAGCCTCTATTACTTTTTTATTGGATAAGACACATGTGCAAGATGTGTGTGTCTTCATTAGCAACACATTTCGCCCACTGGCTGCTGTTTCGGTTCAGTGAAACTGAAAAAAACACTGTCTGGGAGAAACGCTTTTGTGGTAAAGATTGTGGTACTGGTTGGTGTTGTATTCTGTTATTTCTTATTGGTTCTGGGGCTTTAAATTTCAGAAGGATGGGGTCTCAGACCAGGCCTCCTAGGTTGGAAAGTGTTAGTGGTTCTCGGGATTTAATTTCCCAAAGGCTGGGTCTCAGACCAGGCCTCCTAGGTTGGAAAGTGTTAGTGGTTCTCGGGATTTAATTTCCCAAAGGCTGGGGTCTCAGACCAGGCCTCCTAGGTGGGTCTCAGACCAGGTTTCCTAGGTTGGAAAGTGTTAGTGGTTCTCGGGATTTAATTTCCCAAAGGCTGGGGTCTCAGACCAGGCCTCCTAGGTTGGAAAATGTTAGTGGTTCTCGGGATTTAATTTCCCAAAGGCTGAGTCTCAGACCAGGCTTCCTAGGTTGGAAAGTGTTAGTGGTTCTCGGGATTTAATTTCCCAAAGGCTGGGGTCTCAGACCAGGCCTCCTAGGTTGGAAAATGTTAGTGGTTCTCGGGATTTAATTTCCCAAAGGCTGAGTCTCAGACCAGGCTTCCTAGGTTGGAAAGTGTTAGTGGTTCTCGGGATTTAATTTCCCAAAGGTGTCATGTAGGGGGGTAATGATTGAATAGGATATAAGTGGGGAATATGGGAGTAAGGGATTATGTAGGCAGGGGAGAGGCAGGCGAAGTGATAGGAGTGAGATGATTAGCGGAGGTAGGTAGGTAATGACAGGTCAGTGGTGACCACCACGACACTCTCATTAACTCTACACTACTCACTAACATATGCCTCGCCCATTCTTCACTCATATAAACATAATAAAATATAAGAAAAAAAAATAAATAACGGGGACAGTGAATATTACTATTCTACTCAAACACAGTTTATTATTAAGTCTTTGTATAATAATATATTTGGGAACAGGAGAACATCATTGTGGTTTAGATAAATGTGGTGGTACACATAAGCAGTGAGACAGGGAACACAATCAACTTGACCAAAATGAATGTAACTTACAATATAGTTCAGAGGGCAGTTCATCACAGGAACTAAGCCACAGGTCCCAAGACCTACACAGCACGAGTACTGCGCCAAGCCAGTACTCTGCCCAATGCCTCCAACAGTCTCCTCCAGAGACTTCAGCAGCCTTCTCCCGAGCCCTGCACCCCAGCAGCAGCTCCGCTCGAATCTCCTGATCATGCTTTTCCTTGGGCTTTTATGGTGGTCCAAGCACCCTCCACAACCACGTGTACGACCTGACGCCTAGGTCTGACGCCGTCAAGAACAAAAGACCTCAGACGTGGGCGTGGCTACAGACGTTTGCCAAGGCAAGGTGTGACCATATAATTGGTTAAATTAGGTCTCCCCAGAGACCTCACAAGCCCAGCTGAACTACATCACAAAGGCTGGGGTCTCAGACCAGACCTCCTAGGTTGGAAAGTGTTAGTGGTTCTCGAGATTTAATTTCCCAAAGGCTGGGGTCTCAGACCAGGCCTCCTAGGTTGGAAAGTGTTAGTGGTTCTCGGGATTTAATTTCCCAAAGGCTAGGGTCTCAGACCAGGCCTCCTAGGTTGGAAAATGTTAGTGGTTCTCGGGATTTAATTTCCCAAAGGCTGGGGTCTCAGACCAGGCCTCCTAGGTTGGAAAATGTTAGTGGTTCTCGGGATTTAATTTCCCAAAGGCTGGGGTCTCAGACCAGGCAATATCACATAATGACATAGCACCAAAAGCCCGTCACTAGCATCAAGAGCCCGTCGCTAGCATCAAGAGCCCGTCGCTAGCATCAAGAGCCCGTCGCTAGCATCAAGAGCCCGTCGCTAGCATCAAGAGCCCGTCGCTAGCATCAAGAGCCCGTCGGTGAAGGCTGGGATGAGCATTTAGCTGAGATAGGGAATTCGGTTGTTGATTAGTGGTTCAGTTACTTGATTTTTTCTTTGTCTTTTATCCTGATGTGTGTGTACTTGCCTAGTTGTGGTTGCAGGGGTCGATCCATAGCTCCTGGCCCCGCCTCTTCACTGGACGCGTGTGTACTCACCTAGTTGTGGTTGCAGGGGTCGAATCACAGCTCCTGGCCCCGCCTCTTCAGTGGCAGCTTCTAGGTCACTCTTCCTACGTGTGTGCGTGTGTACTCACCTAATTGCTCACCTAATTGTGGTTGCAGGGGTCGAGACTCAGCTCCTGGCCCCGCCTCTTCACTGATCGCTACTGGATCCTCTCTCTCTCTGCTTCCTGAGCTTTGTCATACCTCTTCTTAAAACTATGTATGGTTCCTGCCTCCACTACTTCACTTGCTAGGCTATTCCACTTGCTGACAACTCTATGACTGAAGAAATACTTCCTAACGTCCCTGTGACTCGTCTGAGTCTTCAGCTTCCAGTTGTGACCCCTTGTCCCTGTGTCCCCTCTCTGGAACATCCTATCTCTGTCCACCTTGTCTATTCCCCGCAGTATCTTGTATGTCGTTATCATGTCTCCCGTGACCCTTCTGTCCTCCAGTGTCGTCAGTAAGATTTCCCTTAACCTTTCCTCGTACGACATTCCCTTGAGCTCTGGGACTAGCCTTGTTGCAAACTTTTGTACTTTCTCTAACTTCTTGACGTGCTTGACCAGGTGTGGGTTCCAGACTGGTGCTGCATACTCCAGTATGGGCCTAACATACACAGTGTACAGTGTCTTGAACGATTCCTTATTAAGGTATCGGAACGCTATTCTCAGGTTTGCCAGGCGCCCGTATGCTGCAGCAGTTATTTGGTTGATGTGTGCCTCCGGTGATGTGCTCGGTGTTATGGTCACCCCAAGGTCTTTATCCCTGAGTGAGGTCTGTAGTCTTTGTCCACCTAGCCTATACTCTGTCTGCGGTCTTCTTTGCCCCTCCCCAATCTTCATGACTGATTTTGGCTGGATTGAATTCGAGAAGCCAGTTGCTGGACCACATGTCCAGCCTGTCCAGGTCTCTTTGCAGTCCTGCCTCATCCTCGTCCGATTTAATTCTTCTCATCAACTTCACGTCATCTGCGAACAGGGACACTTCAGAGTCTATTCCTTCCATCATGTCGTTCACATATATCAAAAATAGCACTGGTCCTAGAACTGACCCCTGTGGGACCCCGATCGTAACAGGCGCCCACTGTGATACCTCTTCACGTACCATGTGTGTGTGTGTACTCACCTAGTTGTGGTTACAGGGGTCGAATCCTAGCTCCTGGCCCTGCCTCTTCACTGGACGCGTGTGTACTCACCTAGTTGTGGTTGCGGGGGTCGATTCACAGCTCCTGGCCCCGACTCAACTGGCCGCTACTCAATGTGTGAGTGTATGTGTATGTATGTGTGTGTGTGTGTGTGTGTGTGTGTGTGTGTGTGTGTGTGTGTGTGTGTGTGTGTGTGTGTGTGTGTGTGTGTGCGTGTACTCACCTAGTTGTACTCACCTAGTTGAGGTTGCGGGGGTCGAGTCCGAGCTCCTGGCCCCGCCTCTTCACTGATCGCTACTAGGTCACTCTCCCTGAGCCGTGAGCTTTATCATACCTCTGCTTAAAGCTATGTATGGATCCTGCCTCCACTACATCGCTTCCCAAACTATTCCACTTACTGACTACTCTGTGGCTGAAGAAATACTTCCTAACATCCCTGTGATTCATCTGTGTCTTCAGCTTCCAACTGTGTCCCCTTGTTACTGTGTCCAGTCTCTGGAACATCCTGTCTTTGTCCACCTTGTCAATTCCTCTCAGTATTTTGTATGTCGTTATCATGTGTGTGTGTGTGTGTGTGTGTGTGTGTGTGTGTGTGTGTGTGTGTGTGTGTGTGTGTGTGTGTGTGTGTGTGTGTGTGTGTGTGTGTGTGTGTGTGTGTGTGTGTGTGTGTGTGTGTGTGTGTGTGTATGTGTATGTGTGTGTGTGTGTATGTGTGTGTATGTATGTGTGTGTGTGTGTTTGCATAGCCATCCCCAGCGTGTCAGGGATTACTAACTTCTGTCAATGTTTTCAATATTTTTATTTGTCCACCAGTATTTTTGAATACTTTTTCACGTATAACAACGACAAAGTAACAAGAAAAATTTTTTTTTTACTTGGTATTTAAAGAAATCTTTATTCACTAATTTTTTTCCAACCGGCTCATAATTCTGCTCTTAAAATTTAATTTTCTTTTCGTGTCACATTGATTCAGATCAGTTCACAAATAAAAATGCTCCCATACATTAGTGTTGCATCTCTTATCTCGGAGTTTCATGGTAATATTTCATGTTATTAATTGCACTTCAGACAGTGTTTATGTTTAAACTGGAGACTTGCCTGGGGTGAGAGAGAGAGAAAGAGAGAGAGAGAGAGAGAGAGAGAGAGAGAGAGAGAGAGGACTGACTGAAGTGAACCGGAGGCTTTGAGAAACTGGCCGCCGGAAGCACCAAGTGGGGGGGGGGACTTCCGGTTAGGGTGACTGCCGCTGTGCTGTATGCAAATTAGTTAATTCTTCCTCTGGCTACATATTCATAACTCTGGCGCCCGTCCACTACTTATGTTTGGCCGGGGATACAAGCCTCAGCACGGGGCCAACAATATGGAAAAAAACACAAGTGTCGGAAACCAGAGACTAAAACGAAGTGTTTTTGTGTGTTTTAATGTGTTTGTGAGCATTGTTTAACTTGGGTGTAGTGGTGGTTTATTTAGTGGGTTTGGTTAGCATGTGGTTCACACATACAGCCTAGAAAGTGAGGTAGTGGAGGCAGGAACCATACGTAGCTTTAAGATGAGGTATGATGAAGCTCATGGAGCAGGGAGAGAGAGGACCTAGTAGCACTCAGTGAAGAGGCGGGGCCAGGAGCTATGACTCGACCCCTGCAACTACAATTAGGTGAGTACAATTAGGTGAGTACACACATACACACACACACACACACACACACACACACACACACACACACACACACACACACACGTACGTACGAAAAGGGAGAGATTGAACCATATAGTGACTAGCGAAGAGGCGGGCCCAGGAGCTATGATACGATCCCTGCAGCCACAAATAGGCGTGTACACATACCATACACAAACGTCGCAAATGCAACGTCTAACGTGAATACCTGACCTTCCCAAGACGTTAGGTGACGTTAGAACGTTCGTAAGACAACATCCGTAAGACATTAGGTGACGTTAGAACGTTCGTAAGACAACATCCGTAAGACATTAGGTGACGTAAGAACGTTCGTAAGACACAACGTCCGTAAGACATTAGGTGACGTAAAAACGTTCGTAAGACACAACGTCCGTAAGACATTAGGTGACGTAAGAACGTTCGTAAGACACAACGTCCGTAAGACATTAGGTGACGTAAGAACGTTCGTAAGACACAACGTCCGTAAGACATTAGGTGACGTAAGAACGTTCGTAAGACACAACGTCCGTAAGACATTAGGTGACGTAAGAACGTTCGTAAGACACAACGTCCGTAAGACATTAGGTGACGTAAAAACGTTCGTAAGACACAACGTCCGTAAGACATTAGGTGACGTAAGAACGTTCGTAAGACACAACGTCCGTAAGACATTAGGTGACGTAAGAACGTTCGTAAGACACAACGTCCGTAAGACATTAGGTGACGTAAGAACGTTCGTAAGACACAACGTCCGTAAGACATTAGGTGACGTAAGAACGTTCGTAAGACACAACGTCCGTAAGACATTAGGTGACGTAAAAACGTTCGTAAGACACAACGTCCGTAAGACATTAGGTGACGTAAGAACGTTCGTAAGACACAACATCCGTAAGACATTAGGTGACGTAAGAACGTTCGTAAGACACAACATCCGTAAGACATTAGGTGACGTAAAAACGTTCGTAAGACACAACGTCCGTAAGACATTAGGTGACGTAAAAACGT
>NW_027198807.1:22500-39278 GCF_038502225.1 Cherax quadricarinatus
GGATTAAGAGGTATGTCCTACGAGGAGAGGTTAAGGGAAATCAACCTGACGACACTGGAGGACAGGAGAGATAGGGGGGACATGATAACGACATACAAAATACTGAGGGGAATTGACAAGGTGGACAAAGACAGGATGTTCCAGAGATTGGACACAGTAACAAGGGGACACAGTTGGAAGCTGAAGACACAGATGAATCACAGGGATGTTAGGAAGTATTTCTTCAGCCACAGAGTAGTCAGGAAGTGGAATAGTTTGGGAAGCGATGTAGTGGAGGCAGGATCCATACATAGCTTTAAGCAGAGGTACGATAAAGCTCATGGTTCAGGGAGAGTGACCTAGTAGCGACCAGTGAAGAGGCGGGGCCAGGAGCTCGGACTCGACCCCTGCAACCTCAACTAGGTGAGTACAACTAGGTGAGTACACACACACACACACACACACACACACACACACACACACACATGTGTATGTCACTCGTATTTATCTTCTGTGTCAATTATGGCGGAGTTCGGCGTCTCTTCTGACACGAAATGTGACAATGAGATATTAATTGTATCGTGATTGTGATTCCCTCTTCTTCCTCCTCCTCTTCTTACTTCTTTCTTCTTCTTCTTCTTCTTCTTCTTCTTCTTCTTCTTCTTCTTCTTCTTCTTCTTCTTCTTCTTCTTCTCCTAATTATCATTATTATAATTCAACATTTCTAACATTCATTAAAATCTAAGAATTTCGACCATAAAAACCAGGATAAATAAATACTCTCAGAATTGTCAAGCCACTCACTTTTATTTTTAGAAATTTTTATTTTCCAAAATAAAAAATTGTTTTGGGTGCGTGCCTCATTGTTCTCAATTTAATTAGGCTTTTATCCCTCGTTTGTTTGTTTACAAAACAATGGCCGAGCAAGATGGCCGCTCTGTTACTTCCGCTTGTGAAAGCCGTCACGGAAGTCAAAAATTTCTCTCTCTCTCTCTCTCTCTCTCTCTCTCTCTCTCTCTCTCTCTCTCTCTCTCTCTCTCTCTCTCTCTGTCTATCTATCTATCTATCTATCTATCTATCTATCTGTCTATATCTCTATCTCTCTATCTATCTATCTTTTTATCTATCTCTATCATGTATATACAATAAAAAATATTCTTGAGTGGGGAGATGAGAAATTATTTCTCGTCCTGTTCAGAGCTTTATCGAGTCGTGTTTCGCTCTGTAGAGCCTTGCGAAGACCGTTTCGCTCTGCGTAGAGCTCAGTAAAATCTTGTTCTGCTCTGTGTAGAGCTTTTTCAAATTATTATTATTATTGTTAATTTTATTATTAATATTATTATTATTATGATTATTATTATTATTATTATTATTATTATTATTATTATTATTATTATTATTATTATTATTATTATTATTATTATTATTAATTTTATTATTATTATTCATAAAAGCGCAAAACCAGTATGGGTAACACGCTGCTAACAATGACGTGATGCATCTCTACACGAATTCATTTTCAGATTTTTATTTTTTTCTAAGCTATGCAAAAATCTATGTAACTTGCATGCAATAAAATATTGCTTGGCATTAAATAAAGCCAGTAATATGCTTATGCAGTTTGGATAGACTAATTGTTAAATAATAATAATCTTTATTTCTACAAGTATATGATACAACTTATACATACCATAGCTCACATCAATGACATATTGTGTAGATAGTCCCTGGTTATGTAGAGCATTTCTGGCAAATTGTTAATTTTGCCTCCCAGGATGCAATCCACACAAGTCGACTAACACCCAGGTACCTACTTACTGCTAGGTAAACATGGACAGCAGGTGTAAAATGACTAACACCCAGGTACCTACTTACTGCTAGGTAAACATGGACAGCAGGTGTAAAATGACTAACACCCAGGTACCTACCTACTGCTAGGTGAACAGGGTCATCATGTGTCTTAAGCAAGCAGGTCCTAATATTTCCACCGGTACTGTTAGAGCTACACTATAAGCAGAATTTCTTAAATATGCAAAAGAGATAGGTTGGTAAATGGACTATGGTTTAATTTTAAAATTTTAGTTAATTCTCAATAGTACCTCGTGAAGACAGAAACACAGGAAGTTGATCTGTATATGACGATCCCCTTCTGGGATCCTCTTCAGATCTGCTGAAGAGGATCCCAGAAGAGGGTGTTTTCATCTGTATCTGTTATTGAGTATTGACAAGTGATCTGGCAGTAAGTAGGTACCTGGTTGTTAGTCACCTTACACTACTGTCCCTGTTCACGTAGCAGTAAGAAGGTACCTGGGTATTTGCCGACGGACGTGGGTCGCATCCTGGGGACAAAACCTAATTTGCCAGAAATACTCTACATAACCAGGGACTTTCTATATAGTATGTCACTGATGTGAGCTATGGTCTGTATAAGTTGTACCATGTACTGGTGGAAATAAAGATTATTATTATTATTATTATTATTATTATTATTATTATTATTATTATTATTATTATTATTATTATTATTATTATTATTATTGTTATTATTATTACTATAGTAGAAATATAATGGGACAAGACGAGCAGTTAGTTTTCTATGGAAGTTGGAAGATGACTGCAAGAGAAACAAGGACAAAATTGCTTGAGGTGGATCCTTTGGGTCATATCATATTGCTGTCTCAGTTACGTTAGGGAGATGAGGTAAATTAGAGCTTTCGATGCTCCCGGCAATGAATCCCAGATCTTACTGCCTTTTATGAGCAACCAGCTTTTGCAAAGTGTTATGTGTATATATATATATATATATATATATATATATATATATATATATATATATATATATATATATATATATATATATATATATATAATATAGAGCCCATCTCCTGGCAGTGAGAGCTCCTCATGTAGGGGACTTTCTGTTGGCTGTTCCCAAACTCCAGCCTTGGCACACGGCTTGACTCACAGACCATCCGTATTGGTGTTGCCCTTCGACTTGCCGCCCCTATTCTCGCCGAACACAGGTGTATTTTTGGCAGTGAAGCAGCGGACCGATTCGGGTACCATGGTCTTGTGTGCCGTAAATCCGAGGGAAAGATTACGAGACATGAGGTTAATAACATCAAGAGGAGCTTCACAACAGTCGGATGCCCAGCAGTAAGGGAGCCAACCCAGCTATGCAGATCTGATGGCAGCCAGAAGCGTCCAGATGATATCACACTTCAAGCTTGGACAGATGGTAAGCAGGTGGTGTGGGACTACACATGTGCATCTACCTTGGCTAATACCTATCTCCAATACACCAGGGAGGAAGGAGGGGCAGCTGCCAGCCTCAGGGAGTCCCAAAAGTCTAGAAAATATGGAGAACTTGCCCATCATTATATGTTTGTTCCTATAGGCTAGGAGACCCTTGGCTCACAGGGAAAGTGTGCATCTAAGTTCCTTAAGGAGCTGGGAAAAAGACTCATCAGGGTAACTAGGGATCCCAGAGCAGCTAGTTTTCTGTTCGTGACTCAGCGCTGCTGTTCAGAGGGGTAATGCCTGCTGTATTTTGGGCACGCGCCCCAGTTCTGAAGAACTGGGTGAAATTTTCACATTATAATCAGTGACAAACACGTAATAACATGTACTAAACATGTATCTCCCACATCTCATGTTCTGCATATGTCATCTTTATATCAACAATGTATCTCTTAAACCTTTTTTGCCATATAATGCAATAAAATATACCTCTTGGTAAAAATGAAAAAATGGGGTGGTAAGGGAAGTGGAATATTTAAACGTCTTCAGAAAGAAATCGAAATATTACTCCTTGAAGCCCTTTTATCCACTTCTCCGAGGCTGTGGGTCCCACAATTTACACTAGAGGTGGACCCCATCATATATATATATATATATATATATATATAGATATATATATATATATATATATATATATATATATATATATATATATATATATATATATATATATATATATATATATATATATATATATATATATATATATTTCTGGAGTATTTCTCGGTACTTGACGTTAATTTGGTAGCTGGTGTACCGCTTCTCCCATGATATGTTTATACTTATATATATTTTATAGACGTAGGGGACGAGGAAGAAGAGGGAAGGATGATGAGGAGGGAGAAATAAACAGGAGGGGAAGAGAAGTAGTGGAAATAGGAGGAAATAGAATAACTGATGGATATGGTTCAGTTCTATAGTAAGTGTGTGAATTTTTTTGTTTGTTTGTTTGTTTTTTGAATGGGAAATGGAGAGAGAGAGAGAGAGAGAGAGAGAGAGAGAGAGAGAGAGAGAGAGAGAGAGAGAGAGAGAGAGAGAGAGAGAGAGAGAGAGAGAGAGAGAGAGAGAGAGAGAGAGAAAGAGAGGAGGACTAAATTGGTAAAGAAGAGGAGAATAAATTCCAATATTCCTTCACTCTCTCTCTCTCTCTCTCTCTCTCTCTGTATTTTCTCTTCCTAGCTCCTCCCACCCTTCTTTCTTCTTCCTCCTCCTCCTCCTCTTCTCTAAGGTGTGAAAATCGCGTGTCATTAGCATCTAAATGAAAGACAAACACATGTAGAGTAAACGATCGATAGGCAGCTGATCGCTTCTCCAGAGTGAGAGAGAGAGAGAGAGAGAGAGAGAGAGAGGGAGGAGAGAGAGAGGGAGGGAGAGAGAAAGGAAGGGACTGTGTGTGTGTGTGTGTGTGTGTGTGTGTGTGTGTGTGTGTGTGTGTGTGTGTGTGTGTGTGTGTGTGTGTATAATCACCTATGTTTAGCTATGGTAGCGGAGTTATGCCCCTAGTCTTCCGTCTTCAATATTTCTTAACCATAATTTAGAAAAAAAATCCAATGTTTACGGCACTTATTACTTTCTATAAATTTGTTGCAGCGCCTCGTTACTCTGGGAAAAAATGTTCTTGTAAATTTTGTTCTGGCTGTTCCAGGTACAAAGTTACCGTTCTTCATGGTTATTATCTTATATGTGAAAGAATCTAACCAGGGAAAGGGGTGGAGTTCGAACCCATGGCAGGTAAGTCGTAAAACTCTAGGCCAGCGCGTTAACCACTGGGCCTGCTGACTCTTAAGAAAATTCACCCAACATATTTCTATACATCATAGGAAGGTTAGCATGGGCCACCACTGTGACCACAAATGCAAGTTTTTTTTACTAATGGATCCCACGCCAGCGTGACTGTGTCGTGCTCTAGCTCAGGTTTACTCAAAACCTCTATCATGACTTCCGAAATCACTGAACCTGCATTTGTGGCCACAGTTGTGGCTCAAGCTAACCTCCCTATGGTGTATAGAAATATGTTGGGAAATCTTATTAGAATCACCAGTAATACCACCACCACTCTAGTAACACCAGTAACACCACCACCACTCTAGTAACACCAGTAACACCACCACCACTCTAGTAACACCAGTAACACCACCACCACTCTAGTAACACCAGTAACACCACCATCACTCTAGTAACACCAGTAACACCACCACCGCTCTAGTAACACCAGTAACACCACCATCACTCTAGTAACACCAATAACACCACCATCACTCTAGTAACACCAGTAACACCACCACCACTCTAGTAACACCAGTAACACCACCATCACTCTAGTAACACCAGTAACACCACCATCACTCTAGTAACACCAGTAACACCACCACCACTCTAGTAACACCAGTAACACCACCATCACTCTAGTAACACCAGTAACACCACCACCACTCTAGTAACACCAGTAACACCACCACCACTCTAGTAACACCAGTAACACCACCATCACTCTAGTAACACCAGTAACACCACCACCACTCTAGTAACACCAGTAACACCACCATCACTCTAGTAACACCAGTAACACCACCATCACTCTAGTAACACCAGTAACACCACCACCACTCTAGTAACACCAGTAACACCAAGACCACTCTAGTAACACCAGTAACACCACCACCACTCTAGTAACACCAGTAACACCACCACCACTCTAGTAACACCAGTAACACCACCACCACTCTAGTAACACCAGTAACACCACCATCACTCTAGTAACACCAGTAACACCACCACCACTCTAGTAACATTCCAGTAACACACCATCACTCTAGTAACACCAGTAACACCACCACCACTCGAGGAACACCAGCAACACCACCATCACTCGAGTAACACCAGTAACAGCAGTAACACCACACCAGTAACACTACCACACCAGTAACACCACCACACCCGTAACACCACCACACCAGTAACACACCAGTAGCAGCAGTAACACCACCACACCAGTAACACCACCACACCAGTAACACCACCACACCAGTAACATCACCACACCAGTAACACCACCACACCAGTAACACCACCACACCAGTAACACCACCACACCAGTAACATCACCACACCAGTAACACCACCACACCAGTAACACCACCACACCAGTAACACCACCACACCAGTAACACCACCACACCAGTAACACCACCACACCAGTAACACCACCACACCAGTAACACCACCACACCAGTAACACCACCACACCAGTAACATCACCACACCAGTAACACCACCACACCAGTAACACCACCACACCAGTAACACCACCACACCAGTAACACCACCACACCAGTAACACCACCACACCAGTAACACCACCACACCAGTAACACCACCACACCAGTAACACCACCACACCAGTAACACCACCACACCAGTAACACCACCACACCAGTAACAACACCACACCAGTAACACCACCACACCAGTAACACCACCACACCAGTAACATCACACCAGTAACACCACCACACCAGTAACACACCAGTAACAGCAGTAACACCACACCAGTAACACCACCACACCAGTAACACCACACCAGTAACACCACAAAAGTAGCACCACACCAGTAACACCACCACACCAGTAACACCACCCCACCAGTAACACCACACCAGTAACACCACACCAGTACCACCACCCCAGTAACACCACACCAGTAACACCACCACACCAGTAACATCACACCAATAACACCACCACACCAGTAACACCACCACACCAGTAACACCACCACACCAGTAACACCACCACACCAGTAACACCACCACACCAGTAACACCACCACTCCAGTAACACCACCACACCAGTAACACCACCACACCAGTAACACCACCACACCAGTAACACCACCACACCAGTAACACCACCACACCAGTAACATCACCACACCAGTAACACCACACCAGTAACACCACCACACCAGTAACACCACCACACCAGTAACACCACCACACCAGTAACACCACCACACCAGTAACACCACCACACCAGTAACACCACCACACCAGTAACACCACCACACCAGTAACACCACCACACCAGTAACACCACCACACCAGTAACACCACCACACCAGTAACACCACCACACCAGTAACACCACCACACCAGTAACACCACCACACCAGTAACACCACCACACCAGTAACACCACCACACCAGTAACACCACCACACCAGTAACACCCACACACCAGTAACACCACCACACCAGTAACACCACCACACCAGTAACACCACCACACCAGTAACACCACCACACCAGTAACACCACCACACCAGTAACACCACCACACCAGTAACACCACCACACCAGTAACACCACCACACCAGTAACACCACCACACCAGTAACACCACCACACCAGTAACACCACCACACCAGTAACACCACCACACCAGTAACACCACCACACCAGTAACACCACCACACCAGTAACACCACCACACCAGTAACACCACCACACCAGTAACACCACCACACCAGTAACACCACCACACCAGTAACATCACCACACCAGTAACATCACCACACCAGTAACAGTAACACCACCACACCAGTAACACCACCACGCCAGTAACACCACCACACCAGTAACACCACCACACCAGTAACACCACCACACCAGTAACACCACCACACCAGTAACACCACCACACCAGTAACACCACCACACCAGTAACACCACCACACCAGTAACACCACCACACCAGTAACACCACACCAGTAACACCACAAAAGTAGCACCACACCAGTAACACCACCACACCAGTAACACCACCACACCAGTAACACCACACCAGTAACACCACCACACCAGTAACACACCAGTAGCAGCTGTAACACCACACGAGTAACACACCAGTAACAGCAGTAACACCACACCAGTAACACCAGTAACACCATCACACCAGTAACACCACCACACCAGTAACGCCACACCAGTAACACCACACCAGTAACACCACACCAGTAACACCACCACACCAGTAACACCACACCAGTAACACCACCACACCAGTAACACCACACCAGTAACACCAACACACCAGTAACACCACCACACCAGTAACCCCACCACACCAGTAACACCACCACACCAGTAACACCACCACACCAGTAACACCACCACACCAGTAACACCACCACACCAGTAACACCACCACACCAGTAACATACACCAGTACACCAGTAACACCACTACACCAGTAACATCACCAACACCACCACACCAGTAACATCACCACACCACCACTACACCAGTAACACCACGACACCAGTAACACCACCACACCAGTAACAGCACCACACCAGTAACATCACCACACCAGTAACACCACTACACCAGTAACATCACCACACCAGTAACATCACCACACCAGTAACACCACATAACACCACCACACCAGTAACACCACCACACCAGTAACACCACACCAGTAACACCACCACACCAGTAACACCACTACACCAGTAACATGGGCTACACATCGAGCACGGTAATACGAGAAGAAAAAAAATATCTTTGACCCAATACCGAGACGCAGCTCCATCCCCTTGGATCAAGAGTCCTCCTCCAGCGTCAAGGCCACTAACTCTCCCCCTCCCTTACCCCCTCCCCCTCCCCTGACCCATCCCGTATTTCCCCCTGTACCCCCTGCCCCCCTGTATCCCCCCTGTATTCCCCCGGGCGGAAAAGAAAACCTGAATGAATTCTTTAGCAACAAAATCCAAATGAAAAAAAAAAAAAAAAAAGAAAAAAAAAAAAAAAAACAGGCGAAATTTCCTGAATTATAATTTCTCAGAATTTTTGTGAAAATCTCTTTCCTCTCTCTCTCTCTCTCTCTCTCTCTCTCTCTATCTCTCTCTCTCTCTCTCTCTCTCTCTCTCTCTCTCTCTCTCCTCTCTCTCTCTCTGTCTCTCTCTCTCTCTCTCTCTCTCTCTCTCACTCTCTCTCTCTCTCTCTCTCTCTCTCTCCTTCAACTCACTCTCTCTCTCTCTCTCTCTCTCTCTCACTCTCTCTCTCTCTCTCTCTCTCTCTCTCTCTCTCTCTCTCTCTCTCTCTCTCTCTCTCTCTCTCTCTCTCTCTCTATCTCTCTCTCTCTTTCTCTTTCTCACTTTCAATAACACAAACTTTCTCAAAAAGCCACGTCCGTCTAGACATGAAATTCGACTCAAAAATACAGTGTTACTTTTATCCAAGTTTATATATATTTATATATATATATATATATATATATATATATATATATATATATATATATATATATATATATATATATATATATATATATATATATATATATATATATACATATATATAATATATATATATATATATATATATATATATATATATATATATATATATATATATATATATATATATATATATAAACAAAAATGCGGAAATAAACATTACGAATCAATCTTATGGAGGCTAATGAAGATTTTTTCTTGTCGTTACTTAAACTTAGACGAGGAGTCAAGATACATTTATCATCTGAGGAGGACCCCCACCGGACGTCCAAATACACTACCCCATATATTTTTTATGTCCCCTATTACCTTAGTCTGAAATTCTCTATTACCATAGCCTGAAGCTTCCTATTACCATAGTCTGAAGTCCTCAATTACCATAGTCTGAAGTTCCCTATTACCATAGTCTGAAGTTCCCTATTACCATAGTCTGAAGTTCCCTATTACCATAGTCTGAAGTTCCCTATTACCATAGTCTCAAGTCCTCTATTACCATAGTCTGAAGTTCCCTATTACCATAGTCTGAAGTTCCCTACTACTATAGTCTGAAGTTCCCTATTACCATAGTCTGAAGTTCCCTATTACCATAGTCTGAAGTTCCCTATTACCATAGTCTGAAGTTCCCTATTACCATAGTCTGAAGTCCTCTATTATCATAGTCTGAAGCTCCCTATTACCACAGTCTGAAGTTCCCTATTACCATAGTCTGAAGTTCCCTATTACCATAGTCTGAAGTTCCCTATTACCATAGTCTGAAGTTCCCTATTACCATAGTCTGAAGTTCCCTATTACCGTAGTCTGAAGTTCCCTATTATCATAGTCTGAAGTTCCCTATTACCATAGTCTGAAGTCCTCTATTACAACCATAGTCTGAAGTCCTCTATTATCATAGTCTGAAGTTCCCTATTACCATAGTCTGAAGTCCTCTATTACCATAGTCTGAAGTCCTCTATTACCATAGTCTGAAGTTCCCTATTACCATAGTCTGAAGATCCCTATTACCATTGTCTGAAGTTCCCTATTACCATAGTCTGAAGTCCTCTATTACCATAGTCTGAAGTTCCCTATTACCATAGTCTGAAGTCCTCTATTACCATAGTCTGAAGTTTCCTATTACCATAGTCTGAAGTTCCCTATTACCATAGTCTGAAGTCCTCTATTACCATAGTCTGAAGTTTCCTATTACCATAGTCTGAAGTTCCCTATTACCATAGTCTGAAGTTCCCTATTACCATATTCTGAGGTTCCCTATTACCATAGTCTGAAGTTCCGTATAACCATAGTCTGAAGTTCCCTATTACCATAGTCTGAAGTTCCCTATTACCATTGTCTGAAGTCCTCTATTGCCATAGTCTAAAGTTCCCTATTACCATAGTTCGAAGTTCCCTATTACCACAGTCTGAAGTTCCCTATTACCTATTGTCTGAGGTTCCCAATTACCATAGTCTGAAGTCCTCTATTACCATAGTCTGAAGTTCCCTATTACCATAGTCTGAAGTCCTCTATTACCATAGTCTGAAGTTCCCTATTACCATAGTCTGAAGTTCCCTATTACCATAGTCTGAAGTTTACTATTACCTTAGTCTGAAGTTCCCTATTACCATAGTCTGAAGTTCCCTATTACCATAGTCTGAAGTCCTCTATTACCTTAGTCTGAAGTTCCCTATTACTATAGTCTTACGTTCCCTATTACCATAGTCTGAAGACCTATAATACTATTGTCTGAAATTCCCTATTACCATAGTCTGAAGTTCCCTATTACCATAGTCTGAAGTTCCCTATTACCATAGTCTGAAGTTCCCTATTACCATAGTCTGAAGTTCCATATTACCATAGTCTGAAGTCCTCTATTACCATAGTCTGAAGTTTTCTATTACCATAGTCTGAAGTTCCCTATTACCATAGTCTGAAGTTGCCTATTACCATAGTCTGAAGTTCCCTATTACCATAGTCTGAAGTTCCCTATTACCATAGTCTGAAGTTCCCTATTACCATAGTCTGAAGTCCTCTATTACCATAGTCTGAAGTCCTCTATTACCATAGTCTGAAGTTATCTATTACCATAGTCTGAAGTTCCCTATTACCATAGTCTGAAGTTCCCTATTACCATAGTCTGAAGTCCTCTATTACCATAGGCTGAAGTCCTCTATTACCATAGTCTGAAGTTCCCTATTACCATAGTCTGAAGTTCCCTATTACCATAGTCTGAAGTCCTCTATTACCATAGTCTGAAGTTCCCTATTACCATAGTCTGAAGTTCCCTATTACCATAGTCTGAAGTTCCCTATTACCATAGTCTGAAGTCCTCTATTACCATAGTCTGAAGTTCCCTATTACCATAGTCTGAAGTTCCCTATTACCATAGTCTGAAGTTCCCTATTACCATAATCTGAAGTTCCCTATTACCATAGTCTGAAGTCCTCTATTACCATAGTCTGAAGTCCTCTATTACCATAGTCTGAAGTTCCCTATTACCATAGTCTGAAGTTCCCTATTACCATAGTCTGAAGTTCCCTATTACCATAATCTGAAGTTCCCTATTACCATAGTCTGAAGTTCCCTATTACCATAGTCTGAAGTCCTCTATTACCATAGTCTGAAGTTCCCTATTACTATAGTCTGAAGTTCCCTATTACCATAGTCTGAAGTTCCCTATTACTATAGTCTGAAATTCCCTATTACCATAGTCTGAAGTTCCCTATTACCATACTCTGAAGTCATCTATTACCATAGTCTGAAGTTCCCTATTACCATAGTCTGAAGTTCCCTATTACCATAGTCTGAAGTTCCCTATTACCATAGTCTGAAGTTCACTATTACCATAGTCTGAAGTTCCCTATTACCATAGTCTGAAGTTCCCTATTACCATAGTCTGAAGTCCACTATTTTCTGTGTCTGTCTATAGTGATTTCTATGCTCATGTTTATACCTATTTTTGTGTCCATATTTTCCTCTTCCAATATATGTGTGTGTACTCACCTAATTGTACTCACCTAATTGTGGTTGCATTGGTCGAGACTCAGCTCCTGGCCCCGCCTCTTCACTGATCGCTACGTGGTCCTCTCTCTCTGCTTCCTGAGCTGTATCATACCTCTTCTTAAAACTATGTATGGTTCCTGCCTCCACTACTTCACTTGCAGACACAGGTCTGTAGTTTAGCGCCTCGTTTCTGTTTCCTTTCTTAAATATGGGGACTACATTTGCTGACTTCCATTTCTCAGGTAGTTGCCCAGTTTCTAGGGATGTGTTGAAGATTGTGGTTAGAGGCACGCACAGCATCTCTGCTCCTTCTCTAAGGACCCATGGGGAGATGTTGTCCGGTCCCATCGCCTTTGAGGTGTCAAGGTCACTTAAGAGCTTCTTCACCTCCTCCTCAGTTGTTCGTATGTCATCCAACACTTGTTGGTATATTCCCTCTTGATGTTCCCTTCTGTGCTGACTTCCCACAGCCCTTCCTGTCTCTACTGTAAAAACTTCCTTAAATCTCCTGTTCAGCTCCTCACATACCTCCTGATCATTTCTTGTGAGTTCTCCACCTTCTGTCCTTAATCTGATCACCTGGTCTTTGACTGTTGTCTTCCTCCTGATGTGGCTATACAACAGTTTCGGGTCAGTCTTGATTCTCGATGCTATGTCATTTTCATACTGTCGCTGGGCCTCCCTCCTTACCTGTGCATACTCATTCCTGGCTCTGCGACTGATCTCCCTATTTTCGTGTGTTCTCTACCTTCTGTACTTTTTCCATTCTCTATTGCACTTTGTTTTTGCCTCCTTACACCGTCGGGTAAACCAGGGGCTCGTTTTGGTCTTCCCGTTGTTACTGTTGCTCTTGGGAATAAACCTTTCCACTGCCTCCTTGCATTTTGTTGTTACATATTCCATCATTTCATTTACTGGTTTTCCTGCCAGTTCTCTGTCCCACTGGACCTCCCGCAGGAAGTTCTTCAACCCTATGTAGTCCCCTCTTTTATAGTCAGGCTTTTCCCATTCAACTCCTGTTATTCTCTCCACTTGCAGCTCTACTATGTATTCAAAGCACAGAACCACGTGGTCGCTAGCTCCTAGGGGACTCTCGTACATGATGTCCTCAATGTCTGAACTGCCCAGGGTGAACACAAGGTCCAATCTTGTGGTTCATCCTCCCCTCTCATTCTGGTAGTGTCCTTAACATGTTGGTGCATGAGGTTTTCCAGCACCACGTCCAACATCCTGGCTCTCCATGTTTCGGGACCCCCATGTGGCTCCAGGTTTTCCCAGTCAATCTCCCTGTGGTTGAAATCCCCCATAACCAGCAACTTTGCTCTGCTGGAGTGAGCTCTTCTTGCCACCTCAGCAAGTGTGTCCAAGTGTGTGTGTGTGTGTGTGTGTGTGTGTGTGTGTGTGTGTGTGTGTGTGTGTGTGATGTGTGTGTGTGTGTGTGTGTGTGTGTGTGTGCGTGTGTGTGTGTGTGTGTGTTGTGTGTGTGTGTGTGTGTGTATGTGTGTGCGTGTGTGTGTGTGTGTGTGTGATGTGTGTGTGTGTGTGTGTGTGTGTGTGTGTGTGTGTGTGTGTGTGTGTGTGTGTGTGTGTGTGTGAGTGTGTGTGTGTGTGTGTGTGTGTGTGTGTGTGCGTGTGTGTGTGTGTTGGTGTGTGTGTGTGTGTGTGTATGTGCGTGTGTGTGTGTGTACTCACCTAATTGTACTCACCTAATTGTGGTTGCAGGGGTCGAGACTCAACTCCTGGCCCCGCCTCTTCACTGATTGCTACTAGGTCCTCTCTCTTTCTGCTTTCTGAGCTTTATCATACCTCTTCTTAAAACTATGTTTGGTTCCTGCCTCCACTACTTCACTTGCTAGGCTATTCCACTTGCTGACAACTCTATGACAGAAGAAATACTTCCTAACGTCCCTGTGACTCGTCTGAGTCTTCAGCTTCCAGTTGTGACCCCTTGTCCCTGTGTCCCCTCTCTGGAACATCCTATCTCTGTCCACCTTGTTTATCCCCAGCAGTATCTTGTATGTCGTTATCATGTCTCCCCTGACCCTTCTGTCCTCCAGTGTCGTCAGTCCGATTTCTTTTAACCTTTCCTCGTACGACATTCCCCTGAGCTCTGGGACTAGCCTTGTTGCAAACCTTTGTACTTTCTCTAACTTCTTGACGTGCTTGACCAGGTGTGGGTTCCAGACTGATGCTACATACTCCAGTACGGGCTTAACATACACAGTGTACAGTGTCTTGAACGATTCCTTATTAAGGTATCGGAACGCTATTCTCAGGTTTGCCAGGCGCCCGTATGCTGCAACAGTTATTTGGTTGATGTGTGCCTCCGGTGATGTGCTCGGTGTTATGGTCACCCCAAGGTCTTTCTCCCTGAGTGAGGTCCGTAGTCTTTGTCCACCTAGCCTATACTCTGTCTGCGGTCTTCTTTGCCCCTCCCCAATCTTCATGACTTTGCATTTGGCTGGATTGAATTCGAGAAGCCAGTTACTGGACCACATGTCCAGCCTGTCCAGGTCTCTTTGCACTCCTGACTCATCCTCATCCGATTTAATTCTTCTCATCAACTTCACATCATCTGCAAACAGGGACACTTCAGAGTCTATTCCTTCCATCATGTCGTTCACAAATATCAAAAATAGCACTGGTCCTAGAACTGACCCCTGTGGGACCCCGCTCGTCACAGGCGCCCACTGTGATACCTCTTCACGTACCATGACTCGTTGCTGCCTCCCTGTCAGGTATTCCCTGATCCACTGCAGTGCCCTCCCTGATACATGCGCCTGATCCTCCAGCTTCTGCACTAATCTCTTGTGGGGAACTGTGTCAAAGGCCTTCCTGCAGTCTAGGAAAACGCAATCAACCCACCTCTCTCTCTCGTGTCTTACTTCTGTTACCTTGTCATAAAACTCCAGGAGGTTTGTGATACAAGATTTGCCTTCCATGAACCCATGCTTTTTTTCATTTATAATCTTGTTCCGTTCCAGGTGTTCGACCACTCTCCTCCTGATAATCTTCTCCATGACTTTGCACACAATACATGTCAGAGACACAGGTCTGTAGTTTAGCGCCTCGTTTCTGTTTCCTTTCTTAAATATGGGGACTACATTTGCTGTCTTCCATTTCTCAGGTAGTTGCCCAGTTTCTAGGGATGTGTTGAAGATTGTGGTTAGAGGCACGCACAGCATCTCTGCTCCTTCTCTAAGGACCCATGGGAAGATGTTGTTCGGTCCCATCCCTCTTGATGTTCCCTTCTGTGCTGACTTCCCACAGCCCTTCCTGTCTCTACTGTAAAAACTTCCTTAAATCTCCTGTTTAGCTCCTCACATACCTCCTGGTCATTTCTTGTGAGTTCTCCCCCTTCTGTCTTTAATCTGATCACCTGGTCTTTGACTGTTGTCTTCCTCCTGATGTGGCTATACAACAGTTTCGGGTCAGTCTTGATTCTCGATGCTATGTCATTTTCATATTGTCGCGGGCCTCCCTCCTTACCTGTGCGTACTCATTCCTGGCTCTGCGACTGATCTCCCTATTTTCGTGTGTTCTCTGCCTTCTGTACTTTTTCCATTATCTATTGCACTTTGTTTTTGCCTCCTTACACCACACACCGTGTGTGTGTGTGTGTGTGTGTGTACTCACCTATTTGTACTCACCTATTTGTGGTTACAGGGGTCGATTCACAGCTCCTGGCCCCGCCTCTTCGCTGATTGCTATTAGGTCCTCTCTCTCCCTGCCCCATGAGCTCTATCATACCTCGCCTTAAAACTATGTATGGTTTCTGCCTCCACCACATCACTTTCTAGGCTATTCCATGGCCTGTGTGTGTGTGTGTGTGTGTGTATGTCCCTTGGTCTACGTACACAACACTTCATAATATGTATGCGTGTATTCGTGCGTGACTGTATTAGTGTGTATGCGTGTCCCTGAGAATTGGTCGCGTTCTCATAATAACTCGGAAATAGATTACGGGCTTCATACACCGTCATGACACTCACATAAAAAAAAATCTTTCTATTATGTACATACTGACTGATTTTTAATAATAATAATAATAATAATAATAATAATAATAATAATAATAATAAAAATAATAATAATAATAATAATAATAATAATAAGAAGAAGAAGAAGAAGAAGAAGAAGAAGAAGAAGAAGAAGAAGAAGAAGAAAAGAAGAAGAGGAAGAAGAAGAAGAAAATAATTAATACAAATATTATCATTAA
>NW_027198808.1:0-25000 GCF_038502225.1 Cherax quadricarinatus
TTTTTTTTTATATTTTATTTAAAACATGACATTACAAAATATAATATATAAAACTCATTTTAGGGTATAAATTAACACAATCCTACCTACAGCTAACATTACACACCACACTTACAACTCCGTGTGGGTACACCCCCCCCCCTTCCTGCTCCCTCATCCTATCACTTAACCCAAACCTGTTGGAGCTACCCAACAGAATTACATGATATGAACAGCACTTTTATATACACATCCCTTGAAATGGTACTGAATAATCGATTGCAGACCATGCAATTCATTGCACTGAACATATTATACAGACATATTACCCTCCCCCTAGTGGTTATCCAACCACCCCACTATTTACAACCTAACATGCTAACAATGAATGTTGCCTAATCTAATGTCACACAGCAATGATCAAAACAATTTTTTATGTAATTGTCCTATTGGTTCAAGTACATAACAATATGTATTACACAACAATGATGATATAGAAAAGTCACAAAGACATACAAAATGACTACAAAGCCATATGTATAAACTTAGTCTCAAAAATCCATCACATGTAAGCTTCTACACATTTAAACATGCAATTCCAATGTTAAAAACAATAACAGCTTCATCTATGACATTCAAGCTCTATACAGCTTATATGGACATAACAAATTGCTATTGACAACAGTACAATACAACATAAAATATAACCATGACATAAGTAACACATGAAGACTGTGCCTAGCACGCACCTAAACACAAAAAACCTATAACACCACTGTTGCCCAACTTTATTTACACTATCTGACGTACATTAAACTCTTTACTCTCAAAACAAAACTGAAAATTGCAACTCACCAGTGACGAACAATAATGCACAGACATTAATACAAACATATCACAGCATATCTCTGGACACCGTGCATGATCACAGCATCAACACTATGCAGTGCAAGGCACCTAGAAAACAAGTTGGAGCAAATACATGCAATTATTATAGCAAAACTCCAAATTACAATGTCATTACCGTAAATCAATATTACCACACGCAATATATATAATAGGTGTATAGTCCATGTCACACAAAAACCTGGCCAGCTCCACAGGTGCTAGCACCCGTGGTCCACATATTATTCACTCACGCATCACTCATCCAACACTCACGCAAACATTTATTGTCATCCATTACCAGGGAGGCGACCCTGTTTTCACCCATGACTTCCCTACCCCAGCAACACTTTCCAATCATACCCTCCCCTCCCTCGTATATTACAAGTCTAATAAAACCTGTAACGTAAGTTGCCTATATCCCTCTGAAAAATCCTTCACCCACCTCCTCCCATAAATTTCCTTATTTCTACATACCGTTTTATAGAACGTTACCGCTAACACCCTCCTCTTCACCTCAGTAACCTGTTTGCCCCGCAATCCCCACACTACATAGATATAATCTGCCATAATGTATCCCACAGCTCTGATTACACTTTCCTCCCAACCCCCCACGTCGAGACTTAATGCTCTCAATACAGAAATTCCTTTACCTCCTATCCTATTTATCACCCTATTTAACCACCCCTTGACACTCCTCATTCCATCACAAAAATATACTACATGAAAAGCCGACTCCTCCCCACCACATATCCCACACTCCCCCCCGTCAACGACTCGTCTATCCCGTAGAACCACACCCGACGGTAAAATGCCGTGCAGGAAACGATACATTACATCCCGAACACGAGGTTGCAACCTCATCCTACGCAACCTATTCCATATACTTCCCCATGCATACATGGGGAAAATTCCCTCTACAGGCGCTACAACCCTCCCGGCTAACAATCTACACAACCTACCTATTTTAACCTTTGCTGGCTCTCGATCCCACGCCAGAGCCCTCAACACAGTTTCACACTCATGCAACTCAACTCCTGTATACATCCGTTGCAATCTGTTATGGATCCTGGCCAAACCCCCCCCACCCACACTTTCCCTCATCACCTCCCTTTTAATGAAGACACATTTGACCCTCCGCTTTAAGTCCAACAATCCCAGCCCCCCTTACTTACAGGTAACATTACCACATCCCTTTTAATCCAATCACAACTCGAACCCCACAAGAATTTAAAAACCTTCCTAAGTATGTTCGTTATTGCTGGCCCAGTTAATGGGAACACGGCTGCCACGTGCCATACTTTGCTATACAGTAAGATATTAATAACAATGGCACGCTGCACAAGGGTCAAATGATATGGTCGCAATGCACCCAAGCGTCCCTGAATCCTTTCTACCATCCTAATCGAGTTTTCCGTGCGTGCCACAGTTAGATCGTCTGCATAAATCAGACCGCAAATTTTTAACGAATTCACCTGCCTCCTCACAACTGCACTACCCCAATCAACCCTACCGGCCCAAGCCCCTAACCCCATAACCATGGATTTATCTGAATTTACCCTCATACCAGTTGCCCCTGCGAACATTTTTACTACCCCGTCTAATGTGTCCATTGACATCCCCTCCCTGATCAGAACAGTTGTATCATCCACATACCCAATTAAAACTGGCCAAACCCTCGCAACCTCACACCCTGGTCCCTCTACGTGACACATACGCTGCTCCACCAATCTATAAAAGGGGTCCTGTATGCATGCAAACAATAATTGTGACATAGGACACCCCTGCCTAATTCCCCTACCCATTACAATCTTCTCACCCAATCGACCATTAATCTGTACCCTCGCCATTGCACCTCCATACAACGCCTCAACCCAACCCACTATTTCTTCCCCAAACCCCTGACCCCTGAGGATGGCTTTCAATGCTTTCTGATCCACTCTATCGTATGCCCCTTGCCAATCGAGCGCCACCAAACCTCCCTCCCTCCCCCCCCTTTTGCCTCCACGAAATCCCTAAGTAACCCATGCCCCTCCACCATGGACCTCCCTGGCAAACCAAACTGAGTTTTTGATACTACCCGCCCCACCACACACTTGACCCGATTTCCCAAAATCTTCGCAAACAATTTATAATCTGCGCATAACAACGAGATCGCCCGGTAATCCCGAAGCGTATGCTGCCCCTTACCCTTCGGTACCAATACAACGACAGCCGTTGCCTGCTTCTCACCCAGCTCACCTCTCTCCTTCATGCAATTTAATAACCTAACCAAAAAATGCCTCATTAATTCCCAATGCTGCTGATAAAACTCTGCCGGGAGTCCATCAATTCCAGGTGCTTTGCCCTTTCGCATTCCACTTAAAGCCCTCCATATTTCTCCCTCAGTTATTTCCCCACCCAGTGCTTCCCTATCACTGTTACGCAACTGACATACCACACTCCCACACACCTGTTCTAAAACCCCATCCTCTACCCCTTCTCGTTGCCAGTACTTCTCATACCACTTGTCAGCAAACGCCCCCATTCCTTCCATAGCTTGTATGACCTGCCCCTCCCTGTACCCTCCTATCGACTCATGAACCTCCAACCATGGAATAGTCATTGCCTGCTGTCTTTGTTTCTGCCTACGCAATACGCACGATGAAGGTCTATCGCCCCATAACACCTCTTCCACCCCCGCCTGTACCCGCACCGCTTGGAACCTCTCATCCTGTACCTCACGCAGTCTCCCTTTAATTGCCATAATATCATCCATGGGATAATTGCCCGCCACCGCCCCCCTCGCATAGCAACCCCGTAATCTATCCTCCAAATAGTTAGCAAGCCCATATTTTAAAGAATTGATACGTTTCCCTTCCTTTACGTAATATTGCTTAATCCGTTCTTTAGCCACACCATCCCACCACATCACCACATCCTCTACCCCATTTATCTCTGCACTTAACCCCTCCCACAGCGTTGCAAATCCCTCTATCCCCTCCTCATCACCTAACACACTTGTATTTAATTTCCAATAACCCCTAGATATACCTGCTAGTGACTCCCACGCCACCTCTGCTACTACCGCCCGATGATCCGAATAAGCTACTTCTATTGTACGGAAAAATGTCAACCCAACCCCTTGAGATATATACAGCCTATCCAACCTAGCAGCATAACCCCGTCTTACAAAAGTGTGTTCTACCTCCCACGCCCCTCCTCCAACCGCATCCCGCAACTGAATATCCCTCAAAAGATCTCGCAAGGCCGCCGACACGTGCCCCGCCCCTTTTGGTTCCACGTCAGCCCTCCTAATAACGCAGTTCCAGTCCCCACCAACGACGGCCACTGTAGGTAACCCACGTAAGAAGAAAACTAGTTCTTCACATACAAAATCCCTTTTTACCCTCACATCATTTTCTGCTGGTGCATACACACTTACAAAAGATACCCTCTGCCCCATCCACCACCCATTCACGTGCAATATTCTTCCCCCCCCCTCCCCCCTCACTTCTTAGCAACACAAACGGGCTCGCCTCCCTGATCAATATCCCCACACCACCTTTCAGACGTGCAGATGGCAGAGTCATAACCTGAAACCCCTCCACCTCGAGCACTCTTCCCTCCTTGAAATTGTGTTCTTGCAGGAACACTACATCCACCCTATATTTATACAGAAACATTCGAAACCATTCCTTCTTCACACTATTACACAATCCATTTACGTTCACAGTCATACACCTAAGGCCTCTTTATAGTTTCCAACCCTTCCTCCTCTCTTCATTCATCCCAGGGCCTCCTGCCCCAGAGCCAGCACAAGGCTTCACACCATCAACCCCCCCCCTTTTTTGCGATGCCTCTTATCATGACTACTTCGACAGTGCTCTTCCTTCCTCCCAGACCTCTGCGCCGGCGTCAGGACATCATCTGAGTCTGACGCCGCCGCTCTCTTCCTCGTGATGCCCTCTACATCCATGTTATCTTCTGAGGTACCCTCACGATGTACCTCAACCTCCACCACGCCTCGTTCCACAGCACACGGCGACAACTCACTCTTACTAGTTGGCCCATCAACCCTGCTATGGTTTTTATTATTACATCCCTCTACAGGCAACGCCGTGCCTCTCACCAGCTCAGGAACAACATCCTCTGCAGGTGGCGTCAATGTCTTTAACACTTCCTGAAGCTCTTCCTCTAGAGCCTGCACCTCCTCCTGCACTTGCACTTCTGTACTTTTCCCTTGTCTAGTAACAGATCCTTTTACATCACAGCTTACCTCACACATGCCAGTCTCCTCTTTGGCATCCTCCACCTCTTCACTCCACAAGCGCCCAAGCCCTTGCTTTCGCGTGGGGCTCTCAACAGCTATCACGCTGGTAACTGGTGCTTCACCAGTTTGTGCTGGCGCCCTCCTCAGCTTCACGCACTCTGCCGCCATATGGTCGTACGCCCCACATATTCTGCACGTACGTCTCTGTCCGGCATACGATACCATAACTTGCGTCCTGAAGTCCTCCAACACGACGTAAGACGGTATGGGATGTCTCAGAGTCATCTTCAGGGAAAAGGTACCCTCCGGACGGCCCATGTAAGCACCTGCCGTCCACTTGCCCTTTTGTGCCAGATGTACGGTTCCATATGCCTCGAAAACACTCCTGATGTCAGCCTCATCTGCCTCAAATGGAACATTACGTATCTTAACCCACGTAAAGTGGCGAGATACGTCGATCAAACGCACCTTCACAGCTGGAGTAGCATCAAGACTCACGTCTTGGAATCTCGTCACCAAAGACTCGTACACGGACGTGGAATTCAGTTTGACGAAGATTCTGTAAGCCCCATTCAGGGCTACACCGTACACCTCATCGTCCTGGATTCCATAGGTCTCCCTAATGATTGTTGGGAGTAATACCTGCGCTGAAGAGTGGGAAATCGCCCCACGAAGCAGCTCAATACCAATGGTATTTACGCGCCTCCTCACACTCAGCGGGTATCGTACCCAAATTGGCCGACACCTCCAGCCAACAAAATATTCCATAAATATTCCATACCCACGCTAATATCAATTATAAGGCTTATTTATCTATCACAATTGATCTATTATGACATAATGCAATATAATAATAGCATATAAACATAAAAAGCACACCGTAAAAAATAATATATAGCATAATATGATGCCCCAGAGGAAAAAATTCCTATCGGTGTATCCCCTGAAGGTTCGTTCTCTCTTACATGTGATGAGAGAAAACGAATTTACAATGGTTAACTGTAATAAAAACTCGTAGGTCACGCAAAAAGTGTAAAATAAAGCGAATTTTTCGGGGAAAAAAATTATTTCCCGAGCCCATGGGGTGCCGCGCGCTTCGGCCTATATCTCGAAAGTAACTTATTTACCTATTTAGGGGCAATCCATCTTTATTTATGATTGAATTGACTTGATTTTCACAACAAACATAGGAGAATGATTGCTTTACAAGGATAAGTGTACCTTTCTGAACTATCCCAAATATTTTTAGATTTATGTGGGCAACAAGACCGACATCTTCCAATATGTCAAAAAAGTTATGAAACTTATTTTTTTTTTAGCATGGAGATAAGGTTTATTTTAGAATTGATACATATACATTGATGGAATTAGAGGTGTTCTATCAGCAGCAAGTGTCAAAACCACTTTTCCAAGTACCACTGAGTAGGACTCCCCTGCCAAATGCAATTTTTCGTAAATTTTGCATATTTCATTTCCTTTTTGGCCGATATGATTGAAACTTCAGCACAGGATACTCGATATAAGCTTCTAATAGTACACCAAAAATGAACGTAATCGGTTGAAAAATAAAGAAGTCGATATGTTACACCTGACTACCCTCTTCAACCGTTCCCAGAAATTTTGGTGCTTTATCATACTTCTGTGTGACATGAAAGTTATTTGTACACTCTCCAGGCCAGTAATTTCGCCAGCCTTGAAGGGGGCAGTTAGTCTGCAGCAATATTCTAGCCTAGAGAGAACAAGTGATTGTATTAATGCAGGGAATTTTAATATGTATATCATATTTCTTGGGTACATTTTCTGATGTTGTATATTACTGAAGGTCTCGGTGTATATGTATTAGCAGTTCTCATATGTGACTTATAATAATATATTTTATCAGTTATTTTCAGTAGCAGAAATAATAATATTCGGCAATATTTAATAACTCTTAGTGATTCTTCTTCTTCTTCTTCTTCTTCTTCTTCTTATTATTATTATTATTATTATTATTATTATTATTATTATTATTATTATTATTATTATTATTATTATTATTAGTAGTAGTAGTAGTAGAAGTAGTAGTAGTAGTAGTAGTAGTAGTAGTAGTAGAAGTAGTAGTAGT
Organism: Cherax quadricarinatus; assembly: GCF_038502225.1. Classification (NCBI taxonomy): domain Eukaryota; kingdom Metazoa; phylum Arthropoda; class Malacostraca; order Decapoda; family Parastacidae; genus Cherax; species Cherax quadricarinatus. The sequence goes on from NW_027198808.1 coordinate 7,221, forward strand.
AGTAGTAGTAGTAGTAGTAGTAGTAGTAGTAGAAGTAGTAGTAGTAGAAGTAGTAGTAGTAGTAGTAGTAGTAGTAGTAGTAGTAGTAGTAGTAGTAGTAGTAGTAGTAGTAGTAGTAGTAGTAGAAGTAATAGTAGGAGTGATAGTAGTAAGAGTAATAATAGTAATATTAGTATGTTCACCTGCTCTATGACCAACGTTGTTCAATCATTCACGTCTTCCTGGAATGGCTCCGATAACTTCCAAAACTTTCAGTGACGTAACTTCAAGCTCTCAAATGGCGCTTAAAAAATCGTTGACGATGGGGAAGTGAAATATAAATGTGCAGGATCATGTATCAATAATTTTCGTGTAAAATAGCGTGAAATGTTTATTTCCATTAAATCATTTTACATCAGTTACAGTTTGTGTTTCCTTAACATCTTCAGTATATTATGGCTGCTATATTTTAGCATCAGAATAATACTTATTAAGTTTTGTCTGTGTGGAGACAAATTTGTTGATGTAGGTAAAGAGAAAAAATAGAATCCTTAGAATAATGTGATATCTGAAGATTACTCAACTAATAGGCTACAAATTTTCACATCTACCTACCTACCTACCTACCTACCTACCTACCTACCTACCTACCTACCTACCTGCCTACCTACCTACCTACCTGGAGTCTACCTGGAGTGTATTCCGGGGATCAACACCCCCGCGGCCCGGTCCACGACCAGGCCTCCCGATGGATCAGGGCCTGATTATGCAGGCTGTTACTGCTGGCTGCACGCAGTCCAACGTACGAACCACAGCCCGGCTGATTATTATTACTATAATCACAAGGAAGCACTAAACCCGTAGGGTTTAGTGCTTGGAAGATATTCAGGCTCAATTCAGGGAACTGGAGCACAGATCCAATTCCCTAGATCAAGAGCCCCTCACCAGCATCAAGGAACCTCCCTTGAGGGGAGCCCGGCTAATCCGGCACTGACTTTGGGTATCTGTCCAGCTCAATTTGAAGACAACCAGGGGTCTGCTGGTAATGCCCCTTATGGCTGGTAGGAGGCTGTTGAACAGTCTTGGGCTCAGGACACTTACTGCGTTTTCTCTTAGTGTACCAGTGACGCTCCTACTTTTCACTGGGGGTATGTTGCATCACCTGCCAAGTCTTTTGCTTTTGTATAAAGTTATTTCTGTGTGAATATTAAAGACTAGTCCCTCCAGAATCTTCCAGGTGTAGACTATGATATATCTCTCTCACCTGTGCTCCAGTGAGGACAAGTCAAGTGCTTCCAGGCGTTCCCAGTAGTTAAGGTATTTGATGGGACTTATATGTGCAGTAAAGGTTCTCTGTGCATTCCCTAGATCTGCAATTTCACCTGCCTTGAATCTGGGATGTTAATGTACAGCACTATTCCAGTCTAGAGAGAACAAGTGATTTAAAAATATTATTATTAGCTTAGCATCTCTTGTTTTGAATGTTCTCGGAATCCATCCTATCAGTTTCCTCGCAGATGTAATAGAAGCATTGTCGTGGTCCTTGAAGGTGAGGTCTTCGGACATTACCACACTCAGGTCCTTCACATTACTTTTCCGTTCTATTGTGTGATTAGAGTTTGTAGTATACTCAGTCCTAATATTTCCTCCAGTTTCCCGTAACGGAATTAGTCTACATTGAGCATCATATTGTTCTCTGTTGCCCATTGGAAAACTTGGTTTATATCTTCTTGGAGTTTTGCCGTGTCCTCAATGGATGCCACTCTCATGCAGATCCTAGTATCGTCTGCAAAGAATGATACAGTGCTATGGTTTACATCTCTGTCTGTCTGATATGAGAATGAGGAACAGGATAGGTGCGAGCACTGTGCCTTGTGGGACAGAGCTCTTTACTATGGTAACATTCGATTTAACTCTGTTTACCACTACTCTTTGTATTCGATTGGTTAAAAAGTCGAAGATCCATCTGCCTACTTTGCCAGTTATTCCTACAGTATGCATTTTGTGTGCTATTACACCATGATCGCACTAGTCAAAGGCTTTTGCAAAATCTGTATATACTACATCTGCATTCTGTTCGTTTTCCAGTTCATCTAAGACCATATCATAGTGGTCTAGCAGTTGCAAGAGGCAGGAGCGACTTGCTCTGAAACAATGTTGCCCTGGGTTGTGCCCTTTTTGGGAGTCCAGGTGGTTCGCTATCCTGCTTCTTAGAACTCTTTCAAAGATTTTTATGATATGGGACGTTAAAGTTATTGGTCTATAGTTCTTAGTTACTGCTTTGCTGCCACCTTAATGGATTAGGGCTATATCCGTTGCTTTTAGTGACTGGAATCTCGTCTGTGTCTAAGCTCCTTCTCCATAGCATAGTTAGGGCCCATGAGAGTGGTTTCTTGCAGTTTTTAATGAACATCGAGTTTCACGAGTCTGGGCCTGGGGCTGAGTGCATGGGCATGTCGTCAATGGCTTTCTCAAAGTCTATTGGAGTTAGCGTTATGTCAGAAATGGCATACATTGGCAGGGTTTTGAGGCTCATTCATGAAAAAATTGTTTGGTTTTTCTATCTTTAGATTGATCAGTGCTCGCTGAATGGAGTCGTATTGAGACTTCAGTATCTCACTCATTTCTTTATTGTCGTCTGTGTAGGATCCGTCTTGTCTGAGCAGGGGCCTTATACTAGAAGTGGTGTTTGACTTGTTTATGGCATATGAAAAGAAATATTTCGAATTTCTTTCAATTTCATTAATCGCTTTTAGCTCCTCTTGTCTCTCCCGGATCCTGTATGAGTCCTTTAACTTTAGCTCAATATTTTCCACTTCCCTGGTTAGCGGTTCCATCCGTGTATCAGATAATCTGGCATTCTTGAGGAGCTCAGTGACTCTTCGTCTCCTCCTTCAGAGGGAGCGTCTCTCTCTCTCTCTCTCTCTCTCTCTCTCTCTCTCTCTCTCTCTCTCTCTCTCTCTCTCTCTCTCTCCGGTTTAATTCTTCCTTTCTTTTTTCTTAGAGGAATATACCTTGAACATACTTCAGCTACCAGGAGGTTGATCTTTTCAAGGCATTGGTTAGGGTCCATGTAATTTAAGATCATTTAAGATATCTTCCCAACATGTTTCATTTAGGGCACAGTTTATTTGATCTCAGTTGATGTTCTTTTTGTTGAAGTTGAATTTGGTAAAGGTATCCTCATAGCTGTATGCATTTTGCTGGTCATTGCCCCTGTACACAAATAACCCGCACATGAAAGAGAGAAGCTTGCGACGACGTTTCGGTCCGACTTGGACCATTTACAAAGTCACACTAACCAGAAATGGAGCAGGACGGCTATATATAGGCAGGAAGAGGTGGTGGTGGTAGTAGTAGTAGTAGTACAAGAATGGTATATAATACCGACAAGATGAAATTAAGACACGTGCTTCTCTCTTTTATGTGCGGGTTATTTGTGTATCGTTCCAGTCACGGTATTGTGCCTTTTTTTGTTATTTATTGCCCCTGTGCATGTAAGTCTGGACTTCGATTAGATTGTGATCAGAATTTGTTGTTTTTTTATATTGTGATGTTTCTTACCAGGTTCTCAATATTTGTGAAAATATGGTCTAGAGCGTTCTCCAGTCTCGATGGTTTCACTATCTGCTGACTTAGGTGTGTTTGTCGCAGAAATTCAGCAGCTCCTGTGTGTGTGACTTTTCATTTGTGCTGCCTCCAGAGATTATTTCTGCTACAACAATATTTGCTATGTTCTTCCATTTTTTATGTCTTAGATTGAATTCACCAAGAGAGAAGTCAATTTTGATAATTCTTCTTTGAACTGTTGGGAAGTTGCGTCTGGTGGCTTATATACAAGTACAATGATTTAGTTTTGGTTCTCGATTTTTATTGTCAGAACTTCAACTACATCATTGGTGGTGTTCAGTTTCTCTGTGCAAATGAGAGACTCTTTGACATACAGCCCCCCCCTCCTTCCTTGTTGCCTGTTCTTTCTGTCGCATCTGAAAAGGTTGTACCCAGGTATTCATATTTCACTGTCAAAGTAATCCTTTGCGTGGGTCTCTGTGAAGTCCACTAATGAAAGATATTTTGTCGTTGGTGGATGGCTTAAGGCTCTGTGTTGGGAGGACTTCGTTGTTGGTATCAACAGTTGTGGGTCTGGAGGGGCCACTGGCTGTGCCTCCAGTCTAACAAGACTCCAAGGTGGTGGACTCTTTTAGTTATCTGTTTCCATTTTCTTTCTTCGTTTCCTACCACTAAAAAATCACTTGGGGTGTTGTCATAACCACCATAGCTACTATGATTTGTTGTACAGGGTGTGTGACTCCTGGTTCCTTTTAAATGATATGCAGTGCAATAGGAACTGTAACATTGTTTTTCAAGGACTGAAGAATGACCCCCCTCAGGGTGGAAGAATTTGCAAGAAGTAGAATGACACACTCCGTTAAACAGCATGCCCCGTTTGTTTTCCCTGATATTCCATGTTTATAGACGCCCCAATCATAGAATTTGCACCATTTTGTTTTTGGCTGGATATAATTCGTACTGGATGTATTTCTAATCTGTTCAGACCCTAGAACTGCACTACAGTCCTCCCTAGCCAAACCAGAGACACCATCTGTTGTCATGATGCCAACTTTTTCCCTGGAAGAGGACTCCTCTATTACATGTGTACTAGGGGCTATGGCTGTGTGGCTGTGGAGGAATCTTAACTGAATCCGGATTTTCACAATGGCTGGGGGCTGGGTCTGGGTCAGCACTAGGACTGGGGAGTGTGTTAGCTTTTTTTTTTATCTCCTCCGTTTTTTCCAGTGGGTATCTGCTTATTTTTGGGTCAGTTGTTGTAGACTGGGCATTCTGTGTGTTAGACTGCACTCCTGTCCTATCTTCCCATGCTGTGTATATTCTGGGTAGACTATTCAATAGTACCTTTTTTTCATGCTTATTGTTTATTAACCTCCTGAGTGCTTTCCTGATATCTGTCCATAGTTCCACATCCCTGTTGCAGACCCAGAAACACCTGTCTAGATAGATGTCATTATTGGTTGCAGTGTTTATTCTTGCACAGGTAACATGATGTTTTGAGAAGCAAAGGTTGCATATGATGCTGGACTTTTTCCAAAAAGCTTTTTCACATGTCCCACAGGTGTACTGTACTGCCATCCTGCCTGTATCCTATTTGCAACTGGGTACCACAAGAATTTGATTTTCACTTTACCTTTCGGCTCTGCACTCAGGTTTGGTATTATGAGGGCAATGCATTGGTATGTGGGATGTAATTAGTATGGAGACTTACTACACATTAAAAACTTTTATGTTGTATAACATCATGTATCATACATCCTACATCATCTTATTTCTGTCATGATCACTGCTATTTATCTCATCCTGGGCAGTTACATGTAGTGGTGGTGGCTGGGTTTCAGTGATGAGAGGTGGGTCGGTGGTCAAGGGTATGGGTGCCATGCCCACTTGTTGGGGTGTCGGAGGGGTAGGGTGGTGAGAGGATCGGTGGTAGGCTACGTCTTTTCCATTATCTTATCACTTTATGTCCACTGTTTCCATGCACACAAATTCCACTATCACTTGTTTTATTACTCATGCTGTAGTTTAATCAGTATTCATATGGTTGTGTATCTCCACTTCTCACTTCTCTGATGACATCTGGCAATAATTGCTATTGTCATTCCCCTATAATTTCCATATGTTACACCATGTATTATACTCTATACTGGGGATTAATTTAGATTACTCTCAGCTACAAATATAGTTCACTATAACACTGCACGTACATATCCTTATCACTCGCTATAGTTCTTATATTATTTATACTATGGTTCAATATCTATTTGTTTATTTTCCACTTTCTTATTATTATTATTTGCTAGTTAGGCCTATTTCCACCATATTCTAGGCCGGACAAACTCCACTTGGCACTATAATCCACATTTTTTTCCCTTCTATGGTCGCTGATGTTTCTTTCATGTTTGTTTAAATGAGTATATGGAGTCACGCGCCTATTTTCCACGCTCTGTCCAGCTGGGACAAGTAAGGAACTGCAATTTTGTGGGAGCTCGACCATGCGTGACTTCCCCCACGAGGAGGTGGTTTCATCATCATAAGACACAATACTACTGAGTAATATTATCGTATTTTCTGGCATATAAGGCGCACTTTTTCCCACAAAAAAAGTGTTGGGAAAACCACCAAGCGCATCATATGTTCAAGGTCAGGGTCAAGCGTATGCTTTAGCAGTTGTTTACTAACGTTACATTACAACTGCTTGAAACATTGTTTTATATGTCTGATATGATCACACATCTTACATGTCTGATATGATCACACGTTTTATATGTCTGATTGATCTTACATCTTAGATGTCTGATATGATCACATGTTTTATATGTCTAATTGATCTTACGTCTTAGATGTCTGATATGATCATGCGTCTTATAAGTCTGACGTGATCAAACATCTTATATGTCTGATATGATCATACATCTTATATGTCTCATGATCATATGTCTTATATGTCTCATATGGTCATTTATCTTATATGTCTCATATGGTCATACATCTTATATGTCTCATATGGTCATGCATCTTATATGCCGAAAAATATGGTAGTAACTATTTGCAGATTTTTTAAATAAATTGTCATGTTTATATTTATTCAATAAATATTTACACAATATCACTAAGAAGTTGATCACACTTCTCTGTAAGTGTTTATCGTGTTTTGTGAGACACTTTGTTCACACTAACGCACAGATCGTTCTTTGTTGGTTATCCTGGGTCAGTGTCACTCTAAGTAGAGTCAAAAGTAATCTGAAGATGCCACAATGCCCCACGCCGTCACTGCCCCCAGCACAAAGGAAAAGCTGACCTAGTACTTTTGCTTCCTTGCCACTTCCTCGACGAAGCAAAGCAGAATGTTTGATTCTTGCTGTCTTAAGCATAGACAACAATGTCCACTATCTTTACTATGGTAATAAAGTGGGAGCAAGAATTTCCTTAATTGTCCTGCTAAGGTAAGAGATGAACTGTCTTTTATTAAACTACACTTTGCAACACTGCAAGGAGCATCGGTCGAAGTGACCATGTCCCATACTCATACTGTATCTGCTATCAATTACTCGCTGTAGCAGTAAACAAGACGCTTGCCCCTTCTGAGAGGGCTGGGCCGCTCAGGGCTGAAAGGGCTGAAAGGGGCTGAAGGGGGCTGATACCCCCCTCCTGGAGAAAATTTCTCCACATTTATTCAATAAATAAAGAACGCTTCTCCTCAGTGGCCTCAAAACATTACTATGTATTCTGTAAGACGGATAAAAGTCCCCAGTGTTCACTCCGAATAACTGCAAGTTTGAAATATCATTAAAATTGATGAAAAAAAGGTTCTTGTTGATATTTTTGTTATTTATTAATAATAATAATAATAATAATAATAATAATAATAATAATAATAATAATAATAATAATCATAATAATATTATTATTATTATTATTATTATTATTTTTATTATTATTGTACCTAGTGTGCCTACATGCCTAATTCCCATAGTTTCCACCAGAGGCCAGGCCTCTCGGAGGGCATGGCAGCCTGCCCACCCCTGCCTCTACCTCACTCACTCAGTGGCCTTCACTCAGTCAACAAGGCCTACTCCTCTCTCCCTCGCGGGCATTGCCCTCCTGGGCCATGGGCACTTAACACACTGCCTGTGTACACAACATTGCAAGAAAAGTAAGAAGCCTCTGAATATCTTATCTTCACTCATCGCAATCAAGAATCACCAATAAACCCGTAATCATTGGTGACAGCGGTGCCTCGCAGCAAATGTTTGCCCGGAGAGAGGAAGGAAGAGGGATGAAGTCGTCTTCACTTCATCGCCCCACACAAGAAGCATCCGTCTCTCAACAAGTTATCCTGATGTCGTGTCCGCACGTTTCAGCATCCAGACATAGGTACAAGCAGGATTTGGCCGAAATTTACCGAATTTCTTCGAGAATTGCAAATGGCGTCCCTGTGACTCCATGCCACAGTATCCCACACTGTTCAAGTCATGTGTTCAGCGTATGGTTCTGCTATTGTTGTTCAGCTCAGCACAGCTATTTAAGCAAGTCAGAGGTGAGTTTGTGGTGATTTCTGTGTTCAGTGTCTGTTTCTCCTCGTGTTTGTGGGTGGGAGAGGAGGAAGTGGCTATTCCTTGCCTCGCTGTACACTGCACCATACACCACTCACCGTTGCTCTCACTCCCTCTGCGGTGTTTTTTGCAGTTTTCCGTGTGAATTCATCGCCACTCGAAGCCACGTGGATCACTAAGCCACATGGATCACCAAGCCACGTAGATCAGCAAGCCATGTGGAGCAAGCCACGTGGAGTGTCGATGATGCCATGTGGATCTACAAGCCACGTGGGTTACCAATCCAGATGTCCTAGGCCACATGCTGTGGTCTGCTGCCCGACTTCACGGCGTCACCTCGAGACGTCTGCTGACGTAACCTCACAACGTCTGCTGACACCACCTCGGGATGTCACCCCATGACATACCTCACGACGTCACGCTTGATTGACAGTGTTAATTTCACAGTGAGCAATATGTTGTGTTGTCGAGAAGATTGAGAGAAGAACTGTCGTGTGTTAATTCCTCTCAGTCAGTGTTCTCACATGTTTGTGTATAGCTTAGTGTCGATTTTTGCACAGAAAAGCGTTACATTCTAGTGTGGTCTTGAGCCCAGCTGTGTGTGTACCGCAGGTCTGCGTCCAGACCACTGTATAGCACCTCTTGTTACTTTCACCCGGTGTAACCTGCGTTTGACAGCTGATATTAGTCAGCCCCGAGTGTAGGGCATCGCGAGCCCGTCGCTCGCGATGCCCTGCAGAATCGTACGTGCTACGATTCCCATCGAGATTTGTTTCACTTCACCTCCAGACTGTCAGAGTGCAGTTATATGTAGAGAAACAAGTCTGGGGATGCTTAGACTAACCTCTGTTATAACTCCAACTGCCGAGAGAATGACATTCGTCAAGCCGCAGTAAGACCCTGACGACAGGCGCTGTGTCAGCCTCGTGTCATAGCTTCAGTGAGCAGCCTGCATAAAGATGATGTCACTTTGACAGCTAGCTTGCTCACTGCAGTATGGTGTATACTGTTACGACTCCCAGATGTTTCGTCGAGTCGTCTCTGCTACGACTCACTCCACGCTCGCCGGCAGTGACAGCCCCAGCGACAGTACCAATCGAGAAATGTCCTTCTGAATCGCTTGCCAGAAGAAGTCCTGCCCAGTTGCCGAGTACTAATGATGCCTCACTCGAGGGCACCAGCAGGCTGTGCCCCAGGGTGAGTGAACCTGCAGTGACTCCTACGATGACTGCTTCACCGTTCCAGAGGAGACCATACCCTGTTACGTCACAGCTCAGCCGCAGTGACGTCTCCTGTGTTGCAGTATTTGTCCAGATGCAAGAAGGCCTCTCGACGCTCACTGCCTATGACCACGATGTTTAGCACACCCCACCTGTTTCTTTCTTTCCTCCCTGTAGGAAGTTTTTTTTTCCATGTCCATGTATATGTATATATATATATATATATATATATATATATATATATATATATATATATATATATATATATATATATATATATATATACATATATATATGCATATATATATATATATATATATATATATATATATATATATATATTTGCACACATATATATATATATATATATATATATATATATATATATATATATATATATATATATATATATATATATATTTATATATATATATATATATATATATATATATATATATATATATATATATATATATATATATATATATCGTGCCTAATAGGTAAAACTGGCCAGTTAGCAAGAACTCATTTAAAATTAAGTCCTTTCTAAAATTTTCTCTTATACGTTTAAAGATATATTTTTTCATTAATGTTAAGGTAAAAATTTATAATTTTGCACCAAAAGAGTCTTAGAAAACTTACCTAACCTTATTTTAACAAGCGCAATTTATTTTAGCCTAATCCAACTAAAAATATTTTAGATACGTTTTCAATAATTTAATACTAAACAAACACAGTGAAATATATTTTTTTCGTTAGGTTCAGAATGACTTTTGTGAAATTATTGTATACACAAATTTTAGCTTGTCTTATAAGGCAAGATGAGCGTTGCTATTTAAGCCAAGATCGCAAGTTTTACATATTCGGCACGACATATATATATATATATATATATATATATATATATATATATATATATATATATATATATATATATATATATATATATATATATATATATATATATATATATATATATATATATATATACATATGTCGTGCCGAATATGTAAAACTGGTCAATTAGCAAGAACTCATTTAAAATTAAGTCCTTTCTAAAATTTTCTCTTATACGTTTAAAGATATATTTTTTTCATTAATGTTAATGTAAAAATTTATAGTTTTGCACTAAAAGAATCTTAGAAAACGTACCTAACCTTATTATTACAAGAGCAATTTATTTTAGCCTAACCCAACTAAATATATTTTTGATTTGTTTACAATAATTTAATACTAAACAAACACAGTGAAATACATTTTTTTCGTTAGTTACAATATGATTTTGGCGAAATTATTGCATACACAAATTTTCGCTTGTCCTATATGGCAAGATGAGCGTTGCTATTTAAGCCAAGATGGCAAGTTCTGCCTATTCGGCACGACATATATATATATATATATATATATATATATATATATATATATATATATATATATATATATATATATATATATATATATATATATATATATATATATATATATATATATATATATATATATATATATATATATATATATATATATATATATATATATATATATATATATATATATATATATATATATATATATATATATATATATATATATATATATATATATATATATATATGCAATAAGATCACAGTAAACAGGTGATTTCAGAATATGCAAAACAACCACTCTGAAAGAATAGAGAAATTCCAAGCGCTTTCGTGACTACTCACATTATCAAGGAACTATGAAAGTAAAGCATCCAAGGAAGCTATATAAGGGGTCTGGCCAACACCTCACTATCAGATCCCACAACGGTTAAACACCTGACGTGTGCCGGCCCAACTGGACAGGTCCTTTGCACAACTCACCAACAAACTATTCTACCCAAGAAAATTTAAAAATTATTATTTGTCCAGTGTATTATTAAATTCTTCCCAAATTCTATTAATTATAAATGGATTTAATTTATATAAACCAAAGGAAATATTCATATTATTGTCAAAACTACTTTTTATGAAACAAGATTCAATTATATTCCTGTCGACCATGGACTTGCTTGATACTACTTTCTCAACTTTTTGAAAATCAATTGGATGGTTAAAATCTCTTACATGAATAAATAGAGCATTGGAATCTTGTCCAGTTCTAATGCTATATTTATGTTGTTTTAATCTTAGTTCGAGATTTTTACCAGTTTGACCGTAATAAACTTTATCGCAAATTTTACAAGGAATCTTATAGACACATCCATCAGCATTTTGGGGGGAATTCTTTATCAAAAATTTTTTTTACTGTATCAAGATTTTTGAATACAACTTTAATATTAAAAGTCTTAAGAAGAGAAGGCATATCAACCAAGTTTTCATGGTAAGGGAGAACCAACATATTTTTAGTTGAATAAGGCTGGTTGTCCCTTTTTGGATTGTAAAAAGTATTTCTAGCAACTGTAATTGATAAATCTTTTAATCTGATCTGATAGTGAGGTGTTGGCCAGACCCCTTATATAGCTTCCTTGGATGCTTTACTTTCATAGTTCCTTGATAATGTGAGTAGTCACGAAAGCGCTTGGAATTTCTCTATTCTTTCAGAGTGGTTGTTTTGCATATATATATATATATATATATATATATATATATATATATATATATATATATATATATATATATATATATATATATATATATATATATATATATATGTGTGTGTGTGTGTGTGTGTGTGTGTGTGTGTGTGTGTGTGTGTGTGTGTGTGTGTGTGTTTTTATTTTGTGTTCTGTGCTCTGTTCCTGCGAGAGAGAGAGACCGAGTTTTTTTTAACAGCCAGTCATGGCCAGGGACGACCATGGTGGTGAGTGACCAAGCGAAATGTAGCCAGTGAGCATACATGCCTAATTCTCATAGTTTCTACCAGAGGCCATGCCTCTCGGTGGGCATTCCAACCTGCCCACCCCTGCCTCTACCTCACTCAGCAGCCTTCACTCAGTCAACAAGGCCTACTCCTCTCTCTCTCTCTCTCGTGAGCATGACCCTCGCGGGCCATGGGCACTTAACACACTGCCTGTGTACCCCACGACATTGCAAATAAAGCAAGAAGCCTCTGAAACCTTTATTATTACTCCCTGATGCAAGAACGACCCAATAAATGCTTAACATTATTATGATTATTATTTTTGTTATTATTATTATTATTATTATTATTATTATTATTATTATTATTATTATTATTATTATTATTATTATTAATTTCATTACTAAGCTAGAATACTTACGTTTTATTAAAATCGTTTGTTTAGTATACTTTTACTGTGTTAAAAGTTACACATTTGTGTGTAGGGAGGCGAAGTATTGATGGTATTGAGTAGTTTAACTTTAGCAACTACTCAAGTTATAAAATCGGGACATGCCTGTTGAATGTCACATTAAGAAATTTAAATTGTTCCAAGTAGACAGAAGTATCGGTAAGAGAGGTGGTACTGTATGTCCGTGATCGTTTATATTGTTGCATAAAAACCAGTATAAATCTGGACACATACTGAGTCTGTTTGGGCAGAATTTTCAGAAGTGAACAAAAAATTGATTTTAGGCGTGATAAATTTGGATAGAGACGAAGGAAGACTAGTATGGGAGGAAACTGTCAGGGCCGCAAGGCACAATAATGTTCTAATTCTAGGGGACTTTCTTTGTTCATAATGATTGTAATTCCTTAACTGGGAATTTAAAGTCTAACGACTTCTTAGAGGTAGTTCAGGATTGTTTTATTAAAGTAGTGTGTTAGAGAACCTACAAGGGGAAATAACCTCCTGGACTTGGTTCTGGCAAACAAGGAAACCCTTGTTAATAATTTAGAAATTTCTAAGGAACTTGGTGCAAGCGACCACAAATCAATTACCTTTAGTACTAAATAAGTGCATTACAATGGGCACAGGGAACAGCTATCATCTATGTACTGGGATAACGAAGAGAGCTATCAATATGACAGCTTTCGTAACACTCTACATGCTACCCGAAGTATATTTATTCCACAGAAAGAAATTAGATCGAATAGAAATGACCCTAAATGGATGAATAATGGGCTCAAATATATTTTAGGGCAGAAGAAATTTATCGGCGCATCAAAGGAGGTTAGGGTCATCTTATGAATCAGTATAATGACATTAAGAGGGATGTTAAAAAGGGGGATAAGAAAAGCTAAATGGGACTGCAAAATTAAAGTACCTAGTGATTCGAAAGCTAACTCAAAAGTTTTTTTTCCAGGTTTATAGAACAAAAGTTAGAGAAAATATACCTCCCCTTAATAATAACTCTGGGCATCGTGCTGACGAGGAGAATGAAATGTGCTCTATTCTTAATAATTATTTTCTCTCGGTTTTCACACTGGAAGACACTACCAATATCTCGGTAATTAATAGCGGGCCTGAAGAAGATAAATTATGTAATATAGTGGGCCTGAAGAAGATAAATTATGTAATATAAGAGTCACTAGCAGTATGGTTATGTAGCAAGCAGACAGACTGATACAAAATAAATCCACGGGCCCTGATGACCTTTTTTCAAAAGAGAATTCTGAGAACCATTGACTAATATTTTTAATACACTCGTCAAGCAGGTGTAGTGTCTGATAATATCTTTATTGAGTACAAGTACATGTTCAAGTTATACAGGCCTAGCTGACATCAATGCTGAACATTTCGGGCAAATTAGGTCACTGTCCCAGGATGCGACCCACACCAGTCGACTAACACCCAGGTATCCATTTTACTGATGGGTGAACATAGACAACAGATGTAAAGAGACACGCCCAATGTTTCTACCCTGCCTGGGAATCGAACCCAGACCCTCGCCGTGTGAAGAGAGAGATTTAGCCACTAGGCCACGAGAGCCCATTAAATGGCCAATGTAATTCCTATTTCTAAAGCAGGAGACAAGTCGTTACCGTTACTGCCCAATAAGGTTAACCTCAATTGAAGTCAAATTACTAGAGTCAATTATAATTGATAATATAAGAAGCCATCTTGATAAGCATAATTTGATTAATGATACTCAACATGGATTCTCGAGAGGCTGTTCTTGCCTAACTAATTTACTAACTTTCTTCAGTAAAGCTTCGATATTGTTTATTTGGATTTTAGTAAGGATTTTGAGAGTACCGCACCAGAGACTGTTAAAGAAAGTGGCGGTTCATGGCATTGGGTAAAACGTGTTGTCATGGCTCGAGTCATGGCTCGAGTCATGGCTCGAGTCATGGCTCACCAATAGGAAGCAGAGAGTGTGCATAAATGGGGTTAAATCTGAGTGGGGGATCTGTAACAATTTTTTAAAGCAGTGATCAGTATTAGGCCTGTTGTTAATAATATATATCAATGACCTTGACGAGGGAAGTACTAGTGATATGAGCAAATTCGCTGATAACACGATGGTAGATTGAATAATTGATTCAAACGTAGATGTCGCGGAACTTCAGCAGGATTTAGACAAACTCAATTTGTGGTCAGAAAAGTGGCAGACGCAGTTCAATGTAGATAAATGCAAAGTTCTAAAGCTCGGGAGAGTTTATAACCCGAGCACTTATTAGCTTAATAATGTTGAACTTAGCCGTACAGAATAGGAAAAGGACTTGGGGGTTGTGGTAAACAGCAGCCTTAAACCAAGACAGCAGTGCCTAAGCGTACGTAATAAGACAAATAATATATTACTGGTAAGGAACAGAAGTCCAGCAGTTATATTACAGTTTTATACGTCATTAGTAAGGTCTCACCTAGATTACGCAGCTTAGCTCTGGTCTCCATATTTCAGAATGGATATAAATTCATTAGAAAACTTTCAATGAAGAATTACAAAATTCACTGATATGAAGAAGAATGAGGGAAGACATGATGGAAGTGTATAAGTGAAAGATGGGTATTAACAAAGTGATATAAATAGCGTCTTGAGGTTGTCCCTTTAAGAGAGAACTCGCAATGATGGATTCAAATTAGATAAGTATAGATTTAGAAATGATATAGGAAAGTATTAGTTTGGAAATAGAGTAGTTGATGAGTGAAACAGTGTACCTAGTAGGGTGATTGATGCTAAAACCTTGGGTAATTTCAAGTTCAGGTTGGATTAATACATGAATGAGAGGGGTTGGATTTGAGTGGGATTTGCACGTGAGTAGATTTTTTTTTTATTATCACACTGGCCGATTCCCACCAAGGCAGGGTGGCCCGAAAAAGAAAAACCTTCACCATCATTCACTCCATCATTGTCTTGCCAGAAGGGTGCTTTACACTACAGTTTTTAAACTGCAACATTAACACCTTATTGTTAGTGTAGCACTGAAAGTAGGTTAGGCAAATATTCTGTTAGTGGGATGGATTGTAAAGGACCTGCCCAGTATGGGCCAACAGGCCTACTGCAGTGTTCCTCCTTTCTTATGTTCTTATGTTGTTATTAAGTCAATAATTCTTGGAGCTTGGGAGAGGGTGTTGGGCGAGCACACACTTGTGTTGACACAGTGTCTTGGAGCTTGGGAGAGGGTGTCGGGCGAGCACACACTTGTGTTGACACAGTGTCTTGGAGCTTGGGAGAGGGTGTTGGGCGAGCACACACTTGTGTTGACACAGTGTCTTGGAGCTTGGGAGAGGGTGTCGGGCGAGCACACACTTGTGTTGACACAGTGTCTTGGAGCTTGGGAGAGGGTGTTGGGCGAGCACACACTTGTGTTGACACAGTGTCTTGGAGCTTGGGAGAGGGTGTCGGGCGAGCACACACTTGTGTTGACACAGTGTCTTGGAGCTTGGGAGAGGGTGTCGGGCGAGCACACACTTGTGTTGACACAGTGTCTTGGAGCTTGGGAGAGGGTGTCGGGCGAGCACACACTTGTGTTGACACAGTGTCTTGGAGCTTGGGAGAGGGTGTCGGGCGAGCACACACTTGTGTTGACACAGTGTCTTGGAGCTTGGGAGAGGGTGTCGGGCGAGCACACACTTGTGTTGACACAGTGTCTTGGAGCTTGGGAGAGGGTGTCGGGCGAGCACACACTTGTGTTGACACAGTGTCTTGGAGCTTGGGAGAGGGTGTCGGGCGAGCACACACTTGTGTTGACACAGTGTCTTGGAGCTTGGGAGAGGGTGTCGGGCGAGCACACACTTGTGTTGACACAGTGTCTTGGAGCTTGGGAGAGGGTGTCGGGCGAGCACACACTTGTGTTGACACAGTGTCTTGGAGCTTGGGAGAGGGTGTCGGGCGAGCACACACTTGTGTTGACACAGTGTCTTGGAGCTTGGGAGAGGGTGTCGGGCGAGCACACACTTGTGTTGACACAGTGTCTTGGAGCTTGGGAGAGGGTGTTGGGCGAGCACACACTTGTGTTGACACAGTGTCTTGGAGCTTGGGAGAGGGTGTCGGGCGAGCACACACTTGTGTTGACACAGTGTCGGTGGTGAGCGTCCATCTTGCTCACTACAAACATGGTCGACGCCTTGTGACAACATTTCATAATCGACGAGGTTTGCCTCCCTTTAAGACAGGTTGCTTGGTCCAAGGATTTCGACCTGTTCTATCCTTCCTTTGAGCGAGCCTGAGTGCCTCCTATTCCCCCAGGTTCTGTTTGACCCTACGGGTTTAGCGCTCACTTACTATTGTAGTAATAATAACAGTTAAAATAATAATAATAATGATAATAATAATAATAATAATAATAATAATAATAATAATAATAATAATAATAATAATAATATTATTATTATTATTATTATTATTATTATTGTTATTATAATAATTTTGAGAAAATACCTGCATGAAGTTTACTGAGTATCATCTGATTTATTATGTGCAAGTGCTTTACGTGAGGTAAGTGGGACAAGTAGGACTTAGTCACAGTAGTTCATAGAACTGTCACTCCTTCGATGCCCACTCCTTCGCCACTCACAAAAAAGCTTGACCTGACATTAAATTAATAATTACAGTATTAATATTAATACCAATAATAGTATATTATAAAATAGTGTGGACTGTATGAATATTAGAGGAACTAGTCTCTAATAAGGATTAATGGGAACACTAATACACACAGACAGGGTATGAACTTTCTAATTGACACCAGGCACATATGTACTAAAAGTTTGATAATTGAGAAATTTATGTTACCACTTACCATTTATATTATAGTTGGATCACACCACAACGCCTGTTTAACAAATAGAATCGTACTGGGCAGCGAGAAAACTAAATGAAAGGACTAATAGCGTACAGGCTGGATGTGTTGCATTGCGACGCCTCAATATTTCCACTGTCACCACCTAATTCTGGAGGCCCCACAAATTTTCTGTCCCTATTCTTTAACGGGGGACACTCGAGTACTCATTAATTATAGTTTGAGGCTGATCCATTCAATTATAGCCTCGAGGAGACCAGATCACCAGAACCAGTGATACACGTTAATTCACTCCGCAGCTCACCACACCTTCACACAAAATTTCTTGAAGGGTCAAATCAAC
>NW_027198808.1:35000-39276 GCF_038502225.1 Cherax quadricarinatus
CATGGTACATGACGAGGTGTCAGAGTGGGAGCCTGTGACCAGCGGGGTCCCACAGGGGTCTGTCCTATGACCAGTGCTGTTTCTGGTATTCGTGAACGACATGACGGAAGGAATAGACTCCGAAGCGTTCCTGTTTGCAGATGACGTGAAGTTGATGAGAAGAATTCACTCTTTCGAAGATCAGGCAGAACTACAAAGGGATCTGGACAGGCTGCAGACCTGGTTCAACCCCACCAAGTGCAAAGTCATGAAGATTGAGGAAGGGCAAAGTAGACCGCAGACGGAGTACAGTCTAGAGGGCTAGAGACTACAAACCTCACTCAAGGAAAAAGATCTTGGGATGAGTATAACACCAGACACATCTCCTGAAGCGCACATCAACCAAACAACTATGGGAGCCTAGCAAACCTCTGAACAGCATTCCGACATCTTAATAAGGAATCGTTCAGGTCCCTGTACACCGTGTACGTTAGGCCCATATTGGAGTATGCGGCACCAGTTTGGAACCCACACCTAGCCAAGCACGTAAAGAAACTAGAGAAAGTGCAAAGGTTTGCAACAAGACTAGTCCCAGAGCTAAGTGGCATGTCTTACGAGAAGAGGTTAAGGAAAATCGACCTGACGACACTGAAGGACAGGAGAGACAGGGGGGACATGATTACGATATACAAAATACTGAGAGGAATTGATAAGGTGGACAAAGACAGGGTGTTCCAGAGATGGGACACAGCAACAAGGGGAAACAGTTGGAAGTTGAAGACACAAATGAATCACAGGGATGTTAGGAAGTATTTCGTCAGCCGCAGAGTAGTCAGGAAGTGGAATAGTTTGGGAAGCGACATAGTGGAGGCAGAGGTATGATAAAGCTTACGGTTCAGGGAGAGTGACCTAGTAGCGACCAGTGGAGAGGCGGGGTCAGGAGCTAGGACTCGACCCCTGCAACCTCAACTAGGTGAGTACAACTAGATGAGTACAGACACACACACACACACACACCCATAGACACACACATACACACACACACACATGAATAAACATGAGGAGTGGAATGAAAGAATCAGTGAAAAATCCCCAGACATCATAGCAGTCACAGAAACAAAACTCGCTGAGACAATAACAGACACAATCTTCCCAACAGGATATCAGATCCTGAGGAAAGATAGAAGGAGTAGAGGGGGAGGAGGGGTTGCACTGCTCATAAAACACCGATGGGATTTGAGGAAATGGAAGGCATGGACATGATTGGAGAAAGAGACTACATTGTAGGTACAATTCAGTCCGGAGAACATAAAGTAGTCATTGGAGTGATGTATAACCCACCACAGAACTGCAGGAGGCCAAGAGAAGAGTACGAAGAAAACAACAGGGTGATGGTGGACACACTGGCTGAGGTGGCAAGAAGAGCTCACTCGAGCAGAGCAAAGTTACTGGTAATGGGCGATTTCAACCACAGGGAGATCGACTGGGAAAACCTGGAGCCACATGGGGGTCCCGAAACATGGAGAGCCAAGATGATGGATGTGGTACTTGAAAACCTCATGCATCAACATGTCAGGGACACAACCAGAGAGAGAGGGGAGGATGAGCCAGCAAGACTGGATCTTGTGTTCACCCTGAGCAGTTCAGACATTGAGGACATCACTTATGAGAGGCCCCTTGGAGCTAGCGATCATGTGGTTCTGAGTTTTGACTATATAGTAGAGTTACAAGTGGAGAAGGTAACAGGAACTGAAGGGGACAGGCCAAACTATAAAAGGGGGGACTACACAGGTATGAGAAACTTCCTGCAGGAGGTTCAGTGGGACAGAGAAATGGTAGGACAATCAGTAAACGAGATGATGGAATATGTGGCAACAAAGTGCAAGGAGGCAGAGGAAAGTTTTGTTCCCAAGGGAAACGGAAATAATAGGAAGACCAAAACGAGTCCTTGGTTTACCCGAAGGTGTAGGGAGGCAAAAACTAAGTGCAACAGAGAATGGAAAAGGTACAGGAGGCATAGGACCCAGGAAAACAAGGAGATTAGTAGAAGAGCCAGAAACGAGTATGCACAGATAAGGAGGGAGGCCCAGCGACAGTATGAAAACGACATAGCATCGAAAGTCAAATCTGACCCGAAACTGCTGTATAGCCACATTAGGAGGAAGACAACAGTCAAGGACCAGGTGATAAGGCTGAGGAAAGAAGGTGGAGAACTCACAAGAAACGATCAAGAGGTATGTGAGGAGCTAAACAAGAGATTTAAGGAAGTATTTACAGTAGAGACAGGAAGGACTCTGGGGGGACAGACCAGACGGGGACACCAGCAAGGAATACACCAACAAGTGTTGGACGACATACATACAGATGAGGAGGAGGTGAAGAAACTGCTAAGGGACATCGATACCTCAAAGGCAATGGGACCAGACAACATCTCCCCGTGGGTCCTTAGAGAGGGAGCAGATATATTGTGCGTGCCACTTACCACAATCTTCAACACATCCCTGGAAACTGGGCAACTACCTGAGGTATGGAAGACGGCAAATGTAGTTCCCATTTTTAAAAAAGGAGACAGAAAAGAGGCACTAAACTATAGACCTGTGTCATTGACGTGTATAGTATGCAAAATTATGCAGAAGATTATCAGGAGGAGAGTGGTGGAGCACCTGGAACGGAACAGGAGTATAAATGCCAACCAGCACGGATTCACGGAAGGCAAATCCTGTGTCACAAACCTTCTGGAGTTTTATGATAAAATAACAGAAGTAAGACAAGAGAGAGAGGGGTGGGTTGATTGCATCTTCTTGGACTGCAAGAAGGCCTTTGACACAGTTCCTCACAAGAGATTAGTGCAGAAGCTAGAGCACCAGGCGCATATAACAGGAAGGGCACTGCAATGGATCAGAGAATACCTGACAGGGAGGCAACAACGAGTCATGGTACGTAATGATGTATCACAGTGGGCACCTGTGACGAGCGGGGTCCCACAGGGGTCGGTCCTAGGACCAGTGCTATTTTTGGTATATGTGAACGACATGACGGAAGGGTTAGACTCAGAAGTGTCCCTGTTTGCAGATGATGTGAAGTTAATGAGGAGAATTAAATCTGATGAGGACCAGGCAGGACTTCAAAGAGACCTGGACAGACTGGACACCTGGTCCAGCAAATGGCTTCTCGAATTTAATCCTGCCAAATGCAAAGTCATGAAGATGGGGGAGGGGCACAGAAGACCACAGACAGAGTATAGGCTAGGTGGCCAAAGACTGCAAACCTCACTCAAGGAGAAAGATCTTGGGGTGAGTATAACACCGAGCATGTCTCCGGAAGCACACATCAATCAGATAACTGCTGCAGCATATGGGCGCCTGGCAAACCTGAGAACAGCATTCCGATACCTTAGTAAGGAATCATTCAAGACACTGTACACCGTGTATGTCAGGCCCATACTGGAGTATGCAGCACCTGTTTGGAACCCGCACTTGATAAAGCACGTCAAGAAACTAGAGAAAGTACAAAGGTTTGCGACAAGGTTAGTTCCAGAGCTAAGGGGAATGTCCTATGAGGAAAGATTAAGGGAAATCGGCCTGACCACACTGGAGGACAGGAGGGTCAGGGGAGACATGATAACGACATATAAAATACTGCGTGGAATAGACAAGGTGGACAAAGACAGGATGTTCCAGGGAGGGGACACAGAAACAAGAGGCCACAATTGGAAGTTGAAGACACAAATGAGTCAGAGAGATAGTAGGAAGTATTTCTTCAGTCATAGAGTTGTAAGGCAGTGGAATAGCCTAGAAAATGACGTAGTGGAGGCAGGAACCATACACAGTTTTAAGACGAGGTTTGATAAAGCTCATGGAGCGGGGAGAGAGAGGGCCTAGTAGCAACCGGTGAAGAGGCGGGGCCAGGAGCTAGGACTCGACCCCTGCAACCACAAATAGGTGAGTACAAATAGGTGAGTACACACACACACACACACACACACACACACACACACACACACACACACCCAGTGGCTGACCATCAAACGTTCATGTAAAGTTCAAAATCAAAGCTTTTACTCTGTAGAGTGAAAATAAAATGTCAGGAGCATTAAAAACTGCGAGTTTTTAATTCCACTTTGCCCTATTTTGTCATTTTTATCAAATCAGGATTTTCAAATTTTATATAGGACATAAATACGACAAGAAACTAAGAAAGAAAATGCTCGGATAAATAGCAACAGTTTCGTTTGTTTCATCATAAATTTTCAAATATTAATCGAAAACGACTTGTTCAGTCGTCTTCAAGACTTCAA
>NW_027198809.1:0-7500 GCF_038502225.1 Cherax quadricarinatus
TCCACCCCTTCCCTCCTTCAGAGTAAATCTTGTAGTAACAGTGTGCGTTAATCTTTAGAAATATCCCGCAATAAAAAGTAAGAAATATTAGAAATATTTTCGGTCTACCTGGAAACACCTTCTCAGGCAAGTAAATAATAAGGAAAGCATAATGTATGCAGTCAAACCAGGTTTTAAAGATAAATGACACAAAATAACATAGTATTCCACTCGACATTGCACAAGCACATGTAGCGACAACAACAGACATCACTGAAACAATACTAAGACTCTTGCACCATCGGCAGGAGTGAGCATATAAACACAATGAAGGTATCCTGAAGGCTACCATGAATGGAGATCTTCCTACAAAGGTTAGAGCCTTTCAAGTGTAATTATTTTTGACAATAAAGACAATAAATAAGAGAACATTACAGGTGTGTTTACCTGGAAGGCAAGAGAGAGAGTTTTTTTTTTCTGGAATGCTTGTCGCTCCGGGTGGAAGGATGTCCATTAGTATTAGATTTACTCTGGAATAATATATTTTGGATTCGTACGAGGTGCACTTACCATCTGCAGCAGGAGGAAGTGTTGTGTTCCAGGTGAAGACACTGGTAATGTTGTCCGTGTCTGTGCTCCAGGCTCTGGTGGCCTGGAAGGGCTCTGGTGGCCTGGTGGTTAACGCCCTCGCTTCACACGGTGAGGGCCTGGGTTCGATTCCCAGCCAGAGTAGAAACATTGGACGTGTTTCTTTCCACCTGTTGTCTATGTTCCCCATCAGTAAAATGGGTACCTGGGTGTTAGTCGACTGGTGTGGGTCGCATCCTGGGACACTGACCTAAGGAGGCCTGGTCACAGACCGGGCCGCGGGGGCGTTGACCCCCGGAACTCTCTCCAGATAAACTCCAGATAAACTGACTGTGAGTGACCTCTCCATATCTTCCATGGCGCCTGGTTCGTGAGTGCCGGGAACACCAGTTACCAATGTCTTGCTGCCTCATATCTCAATGGGCCGGCAGTATGACTTCCGGCTCTCAACACGAGCACTTCTCATGCACTTCTGCCGAATTCTTGGCGTTCACGAACATCCTGATTTGTTCCGGTGTGCTCGCACGATGTACACGCTGGAAATAACCTTGCCTTGTAGTCTTCCAGAAGGAGGTTTGTAGGTAGTTGTTTCTTAGGTCACCTAAAACTTAATGTATGTGTTCCATGTATGTACAGAATCAACGTAAAGTACAGAAGAGCTTGTGTCTTGTCTTATTAGTGTTGTCAGCACTTTATTACTTACATAGTGTAAGAGTGTTGCTATACTTGACACATATGTGAATGTTGCAACACCTGACTCTGTACACTAGACTCGACACTCTTTCTGGGCTGCATAACGGAATAGTGTTACTAAAATAAGTGTATGGTAATGAAGTGTAGTCCGCAATGACCACATCTCGTCTTACAACTTTATACATGTGTAACACGCTGGAATTGTCTCACGCTGGTATCGTGTGTTCCACGCTGGAATTGTGTCCCACGCTGGTATCTTGTGTTCCACGCTGGTATCTTGTGTTCCACGCTGATATTAATGTGTTCCACATAAACAGTGTCTGCCACACAAAGTGTCTGCCCCCCCCCCCACACACACACTGGAGTATGCGTCACCAGTTTGGAACCCACACCTGGTCAAGCACGTCAAGAAATTAGAGAAAGTGCAAAGGTTTGCAACAAGACTAGTCCCAGAGCTACGAGTATTGTCCTACGAAGAAAGGTTAAGGAAAATCGACCTGACGACACTGGAGGACAGGAGGGTCAGGGGAGACATGATAACGACATATAAAATACTGCGCAAAATAGACAAGGTGGACAAAGACGGGATGTTCCAGAGATGCGACACAGAAACAAGAGGTCACAATTGGAAGCTGCAGACTCAGATGAATCAAAGGAAAGTTAGGAAGTATTTCTTCAGTCATAGAGTTGTGAGGCAGTGGAATAGCCTAGAAAGTGACGTAGTGGAGGCGGGAACCATACATAGTGTTAAGACGAGGTATGATAAAGCTCATGCAGCAGGGAGAGAGAGGACCTAGTAGCAATCAGTGAAGAGGCGGGGCCAGGAGCTGTGAATCGACCCCTGCAACCACAAATAGGAGAGTACAAATAGGTGAGTACGAATAGGTGAGTATGCACACACACACAGAGTGTCTGCCACACAGCATCTGCCACACGCATTGTTTGCCATACACAGTGTCTGCCACACACTGTGTCTGCCACACACAGTGTTTGCCACACGCAGTGTTTGATACACACAGTGTTTGCCACACAGTGTTTGCCACACAGTGTTTGCCACACAGTGTTTGCCACACAGCATCTGCCACACGCATTGTTTGCCATACACAGTGTCTGCCACACACTGTGTCTGCCACACACAGTGTTTGCCACACGCAGTGTTTGATACACACAGTGTTTGCCACATGCAGTGTCTGCCACACACAGTGTCTGCCGCACACTGTTTGCCGCACGCAGTGTTTGCCACACACAGTGTCTGCCACACACAGTGTTTGCCACACAGTGTTTGCCACACAGTGTTTGCCACACGCAGTCTCTGCCCCACAAAGTGTCTGCCACACAGTGTTTGCCACACACAGTGTTTGCCACACGCAGTGTCTGCCACACACAGTGTCTGCCACACAGTGTTTGCCACACAGTGTCTGCCACACACAGTGTCTGCCACACACAGTGCCTGTCACACGCAGTGTCTGCAACACACAGTGTCTGCCACACACAGTGTCTGCCACACACAGTGTCTGCCACACACAGTGCGTACCACACGGTGTCTGCCGCACACATAGTGGCGGGGCCAGGAGCTCGGACTCGACCCCCGCAACCTCAACTAGGTGAGTACACACAGTGTCTGCCACACACAGTATCTGCCACACGCAGTGTCTGCCACACACAGTGTCTGCCACACACAGTGTCTGCCGCACACAGTGTCTGCCACACACAGTGTCTGCCACACACAGTGTCTGCCACACACGCAGTGTCTGCCACACACAGTGTCTGCCACACAGTGTCTGCCACACACGCAGTGTCTGCCACACACAGTATCTGCCACACACAGTGTCTACCACACACGCAGTGTATGCCAGACACAGTGTCTGCCACACAGTGTCTGCCACACACAGTGTTTGCCACACAGTGTCTGCCAGATACAGTGTCTGCCACACAGTGTTTGCCACACAGTGTCTGCCACACAGTGTCTGCCAAAGTGTCTGCCACACACAGTGCCTGTCACACGCAGTGTCTGCCACACAGTGTCTGCACACATAGTGTCTGCCACACACAGTGTCTGCCACACACAGTGCCTGCCACACGCAGTGTCTGCCACACACATAGTGTCTGCCACACACAGTGTCTGCCACACACAGTCTGCCACACGCAGTGTCTGCCACACACAGTGTCTGCCACACACAGTGTCTGCCGCACACAGTGTCTGCCACACACAGTGTCTGTCACACACAGTGTCTGCCACACACAGTGTCTGCCACACACAGTCTGCCACACACAGTGTCTGCCACACACAGTGTCTGCCGCACACAGTGTCTGCCACACACAGTGTCTGACACACACACGTCACGCCGTCGGTGCTAGTCACGCCGTCGGTGCTCCGGGGATTTAAGTGTTTTTGAGGGCTACAAGTGTTCTGCAAGGGTTGCTAAGTGTGTCAGGGTAGTCAGCAATCCTAGAAGTGTTTTTTTTCAATTGCCTGAGCCACACAAGTGTGGGGAGAGCCACAATTTTGAAAGTGATCTGGAAAATAAAAGCGTTGTGGCGCAGGCTAGTGTGAAGGCGGCGTTGCCAAGTGTCACCCAAGATTTTAATAAAGTGAAACAATAGTGTGACCAGTGAAAGAAATACAGTGAATAGGGTACATTATTAACGAGAAGAAATTGAGGTGGATCTACGCCAGGACGTACATCGAGCTGGATCTACTCCAGGACGTCACATCGACCTGGACAACCTACACTGCTACAACTGCACTACAAGTACTGTATCACCTATGAGTGGTTGTTTGGGTGTGGGGTCCAGGTTCCAATTTAACCGCCAAGCTGAATGTGAATGGTCTAACTCTCATAGCACGATAAAGAATAGGCACTCAAGTATTCAATAAGGTTTAGCAAATGGTAATCCATTGAACAAGGCGATTAACTCACTATAAGCAGGTGATATAGGCAACACTGCAAGGGAGTCAGGTCACATAGGTTGGGGACACAAGCGACAACTGAAAATCTACATTACACTCCAAGCACAAGCCACCTACTTTTCAGACACATAGTAAACCCACACATAATTCGACACATAATTACACACACACACACACACACACACACACACACACACACACACACACACACACACACACACACACACCCACATACACACACACACACACACACACCCACACATACACATACACACACACACACACACACACACACACACACACACATACACACACCCACACACACACACACACACACACACACACACACACACACACACACACACACACACACACACACACACACACACACACACACACACACACTGTAAGTGGGGTAAGTCCCAGGAGGTTGGTCAGGTCACTAGAAGGTGTGGGCAGCCAAGAACCACTGAGACTTACCTTAAACGCACAAGCCACCTACCTTTCAGTACATAATAAACCCACACATAATTCCACACACAATTACAAACAAAATTACACACTCACACACACACACACACACACACACACACACACACACACACACACACACACACACACACACACACACACACATATCCAGACACACACACACTCCCCCCTCACCACCGACATCTCACTACTTCCCCTGATCCATCCCCTCCCTCGATCACCCTCCCCTCCCCCGTTCACCCCAAACCCTCCCCACCCCTCCCCACTCAGCTCCCAAATAGCCACAGTTCCTCCACTACTTCCCCCCCACACTCTGACACACACACTACTAACCTAACATACAGAACTACATAGGTTTCCCACTCTGAGGCAATCAGGATAAAACAAAAATGGGTTGCCAGAGAGTAACAAGAAAAACCAAGGGACAGGAGGAGGAAAATGCACAGGAAGATTGGGCAGCAGAGCTCATAAAAAGGGATCATGAATGGGAAAAGAAACTAGAAGAACTTAGCATGAGAATGGAAGAGAGGATAGATATGGAAAGCAGGAAGTGGGAGGTGCATGTCAAAGCAGCAGAAGCTAGGATACAGAGTTTAGAAGAGGAACTGAAAAATCTGAAACAGCCTAAAGAACTAAAGAACATTTTGGGATTGACAACAGAGACTGCTACCTCAGCCACAAATAAGGGGACTGTAGGGAAAGAAGGGGCACAACTGCATGGAGATGCTCTATCAGAGGAGACTGTAGCAAATGAAAGAGCTAAGCTTTATGTGGAGGCCCTAACAGACAACAACAGAGCCCAAGGAAAGCCGAGAAGGGAAAATGACAGGCCACTGAGCCCAAGTACATTAGCCAGTGAAACTGATGAAAGGAAAGCTGCAGTGGAGGAAACCAAATTAAATGAGGGGATACACAGGGATATGCAGTGGGAGAATGAAAGGGTGAGGTCAGTCTTTGTGTATGGGCTCCAGGAAGTCGAAGGGGAAACATATGAAGCAAGAAAACAAGGGGAAAAAAAAGCAATTGAAAGCATCATGAAAGCAATAGGAGAAGACGATATGACCCAGCTGGAAAATTTTCGGAGAATAGGGGGGTTTGTAAAAAAAAGAACCCGGCCAGTGAGAGTGACCTTCAAGGCAGAAGCGACTCGGACCAGGATACTGCAGGAGAAAGCACGATTAAGGGACATGACGGCATACAGGAGGGTGTATCTCGACCGCGACAGAACACAAGAAGAAAGGAAGAAACTGAGAGAGATGGTACAAAGGCGAAAGGAGG
The DNA here is from genome assembly GCF_038502225.1 of Cherax quadricarinatus. NCBI lineage: Eukaryota > Metazoa > Arthropoda > Malacostraca > Decapoda > Parastacidae > Cherax > Cherax quadricarinatus. The sequence continues at coordinate 5,942 of NW_027198809.1, forward strand.
AAAGAGAGGGGATGGAGAAGACAGACAGGAGATCCCAGACCCAGGAAGATCTAATACAGCCTCCCTCACAACTTTCTATAGAAGCCTCCCAACCAGGTCAACCCCAGTGCAACCAAACACTCTAAATCAAAACACCCATGCCACATCCAATGCCCCCACCCACTACATTACAAACTTCACCCCCACAGCAACAACCCATAGTTCCTCACCAGGTCTCCCACTTCCCCAACCCCAATATACTTCCCAGACCACAGTCTTAGAAAAGAAGTTGAAGGTGTGGTATACAAATGCAGATGGAATAACAAACAAGTATGAGGAGTGGCACGAAAGAATCAAAGAGACATCCCCAGACATAATAGCACTCACAGAAACAAAACTCACCAGAATAATAACAGATTCAATCTTTCCATCCGGATATCAAATCTTCAGGAAAGACAGAGGGAGGAGAGGGGGAGGAGGAGTTGCACTGCTCATTAAAAACCAGTGGGGTTTTGAGAAAATGGAAGGAATGGATGGCATGGGCGAAAGGGACTACTTAGTAGGAACAATCCAGTCTGAGGGACATAAGGTGATAATTGCAGTAATGTACAACCCACCACAGAACTGCAGGAGGCCAAGAGAAGAATACGATGAGAGCAACAGAGCAATGATCAACACACTAGCCGAGGTGGCCAGGAGAGCACACATGGGGGGAGCAAAGTTACTAGTTATGGGTGATTTCAATCACAAGGAGATTGACTGGGAAAACCTGGAGCCCCATGGGGGTCCCGAAACATGGAGAGCCAAGATGATGGATGTGGTACTGGAGAACCTCATGCATCAACATGTTAGAGACACTACCAGAGAGAGAGGAGAGGATGAACCAGCAAGGTTGGACCTTGTATTCACCATGAGTAGTTCAGACATCGAGGGTATCATGTATGAAAGGCCCCTGGGAGCTAGTGATCATGTGGTTCTGTGCTTCGACTACATAGTTGAGCTCCAAGTGGAGAGAGTAGCAGGAATAGGCTGGGAAAAACCAAACTACAAAAGGGGGAACTACTCAGGCATGAGGAACTTCCTTCAAGACATTCAGTGGGAGAGGGAACTGACAGGAAAACCAGTACAAGAAATGATGGACTATGTAGCAACAAAATGCAAGGAGGCAGAGGAGAGGTTTGTTCCCAAGGGAAACAGAAATAATGGGAAGAACAGAACGAGTCCTTGGTTCACCCAAAGGTGTAGGGAGGCAAAAACTAGGTGTACTAGAGAATGGAAAAGGTACAGAAGACAGAGAACTCAGGAAAATAAAGAAATCAGCCGAAGAGCCAGAAACGAATATGCACAGATAAGAAGGGAGGCTCAGAGACAATATGAAAATGACATAGCATCAAAAGTAAAGACTGACCCGAAGCTGTTGTACAGCCACATCAGGAGGAAAACAACAGTCAAGGACCAGGTAATCAGACTGAGGAAGGGTGATGGGGAATTCACAAGAAACGACCGAGAGGTATGTCAGGAGCTCAACACAAGATTTAAAGAGGTATTTACAGTGGAAACCAGTAGGACTCCAAGAAATC
>NW_027198809.1:12500-35000 GCF_038502225.1 Cherax quadricarinatus
TTGTTACTGTGTCCAATCTCTGGAACATCCTGTCTTTGTCCACCTTGTCAATTCCTCTCAGTATTTTGTATGTCGTTATCATGTCCCCCCTATCTCTCCTGTCCTCCAGTGTCGTCAGGTTGATTTCCCTTAACCTCTCCTCGTAGGACATACCTCTTAGCTCTGGGACTAGTCTTGTTGCAAACCTTTGCACTTTCTCTAGTTTCTTCACGTGCTTGGCTAGGTGTGGGTTCCAAACTGGTGCCGCATACTCCAATATGGGCCTAACATACACGGTGTACAGGGTCCTGAATGATTCCTTATTAAGATGTCGGAATGCTGTTCTGAGGTTTGCTAGGCGCCCATATGCTGCAGCAGTTATTTGGTTGATGTGCGCTTCAGGAGATGTGCCTGGTGTTATACTCACCCCAAGATTTTTTTCCTTGAGTGAGGTTTGTAGTCTCTGACCCCCTAGACTGTACTCCGTCTGCGGCCTTCTTTGCCCTTCCCCAATCTTCATGACTTTGCACTTGGTGGGATTGAACTCCAGGAGCCAATTGCTGGACCAGGTCTGCAGCCTGTCCAGATCCCTTTGTAGTTCTGCCTGGTCTTCGATCGAGTGAATTCTTCTCATCAACTTCACGTCATCTGCAAACAGGGACACCTCAGAGTCTATTCCTTCCGTCATGTCGTTCACAAATACCAGAAACAGCACTGGTCCTAGGACTGACCCCTGCGGGACCCCGCTGGTCACAGGTGCCCACTCTGACACCTCGCCACGTACCATGACTCGCTGCTGTCTTCCTGACAAGTATTCCCTGATCCATTGTAGTGCCTTCCCTGTTATCCCTGCTTGGTCCTCCAGTTTTTGCACCAATCTCTTGTGTGGAACTGTGTCAAACGCCTTCTTGCAGTCCAAGAAAATGCAATCCACCCACCCCTCTCTCTCTTGTCTTACTGCTGTCACCATGTCATAGAACTCCAGTAGGTTTGTGACACAGGATTTCCCGTCCCTGAAACCATGTTGGCTGCTGTTGATGAGATCATTCCTTTCTAGGTGTTCCACCACTCTTCTCCTGATAATCTTCTCCATGATTTTGCATACTATACATGTCAGTGACACTGGTCTGTAGTTTAATGCTTCATGTCTGTCTCCTTTTTTAAAGATTGGGACTACATTTGCTGTCTTCCATGCCTCAGGCAATCTCCCTGTTTCGATAGATGTATTGAATATTGTTGTTAGGGGTACACATAGCGCCTCTGCTCCCTCTCTCAATACCCATGGGGAGATGTTATCTGGCCCCATTGCCTTTGAGGTATCTAGCTCACTCAGAAGCCTCTTCACTTCTTCCTCGGTTGTGTGCACTGTGTCCAGCACTTGGTGGTGTGCCCCACCTCTCCGTCTTTCTGGAGTCCCTTCTGTCTCCTCTGTGAACACTTCTTTGAATCTCTTGTTGAGTTCTTCACATACTTCACGGTCATTTCTTGTTGTCTCTCCTCCTTCCTTCCTTAGCCTGATTACCTGGTCCTTGACTGTTGTTTTCCTCCTGATGTGGCTGTACAACAGTTTCGGGTCAGATTTGGCTTTCGCTGCTATGTCATTTTCATATTGTCTTTGGGCCTCCCTTCTTATCTGTGCATATTCGTTTCTGGCTCTACGACTGTTCTCCTTATTCTCCTGGGTCCTTTGCCTTCTATATTTCTTCCATTCCCTAGCACACTTGGTTTTTGCCTCCCTGCACCTTTGGGTAAACCATGGGCTCATCCTGGCTTTTTCATTAATCCTGTTACCCTTGGGTACAAACCTCTCCTCAGCCTCCTTGCATTTTGTTGCTACATATTCCATCATCTCATTAACTGGCTTCCCTGCCAGTTCTCTGTCCCACTGAACCCCGTTCAGGTAGTTCCTCATTCCTGTGTAGTCCCCTTTCTTGTAGTTTGGCTTCATTCGTCCTGGCCTTCCTGCTTCTCCCTCCACTTGTAGCTCTACTGTGTATTCGAAGCTTAAAACCACATGGTCACTGGCCCCAAGGGGTCTTTCATATGTGATGTCCTCGATATCTGCACTACTCAAGGTGAATACTAAGTCCAGCCTTGCTGGTTCATCCTCTCCTCTCTCTCTTGTAGTGTCCCTTACGTGTTGGCACATGAAGTTTTCCAGTACCACCTCCATCATCTTAGCCCTCCATGTATCTTGGCCCCCATGTGGGTCCAAGTTCTCCCAATCGATCTCCTTGTGGTTAAAGTCACCCATGATCAGGAGCTTTGCCCTGCATGCATGAGCTCTTCTGGCCACTCTAGCCAGTGTGTCAACCATCGCTCTATTGCTCTCGTCGTACTCTTGCCTTGGCCTCCTGCTGTTCTGTGGTGGGTTATACATCACTGCTATTACCACCTTGGGACCTCCAGAGTGAAGTGTTCCCACTATGTAATCACTTTCTTCTCCGCTGTCTCCTCTCTCCAGCTCATCAAAATTCCAGCGATTTTTGATCAGCAACGCCACTCCTCCACCCCCCCTGTTCCCTCTGTCTTTCCTCAGGATTTGGTATCCCGTTGGAAAGATGGCATCTGTTATCATACCTGTAAGCTTGGTTTCTGTGAGAGCTATGATGTCCGGTGATGCTTCTTTGACTCTTTCATGCCACTCCTCCCACTTATTTGTTATTCCATCAGCGTTTGTGTACCATACCTTCAGTTTCCTTTCCAACACTGTGGTTTGGGGGGCCTGTGAGGGTGGGAGACCTGGTGGCATACTGTGGGATTCTATAGCTCGGTGTTGGGTGGAGGCTGTGGGTATGGATTGTAGTGTGTGTTGGGATGGTGTGATAGGTTGTATGGTTCTGAGAGTAGTTGTGTGTGTGCTTGCCCTTGCTGTTCTGTTCTGCTCTGACTGACCTCTGCTGGTTCCCTCCTTGTCTCTTTTCCTAGCTCCTTTCGCTTTTTTGTCCTCTCCCTCAGCTGCTGTCGTTCTGATTTTGTTCTGTCTCTGTCTAGGAACACCCTCTTGTACTCTTCCGAGTATTTCAATCGTGGTTTCTCTTGGAGGATCCTGTTCCGCACTGTTTCCGTCCTGAGAATCAGCTTGATTGGTCGGTTTCTCCCCTTCGAGTACCCCCCTATTCTCTGAAAATTTACAATCTCGTCCATCTCTTCACCTATTTCCGTGATGATTTTCTCAATCTCCTTTCTTTCTTCCTGCTGCCTTTCAGTGTGTGTCCTTTCCTCTCTCTCCTGAAGCCCATGGATAAACACTGATTTTGCCCTTTCTTCCTCCCATTGCCTCACCCTCTGTGACTCTGGATCCTGCCTGTATGTGGTCAGTTTCTCCCTTGATTTTTCCAGTGGCTCTTGATAGCCTTGTTGTGCCTCAGCATTCGACCTATCACCCTCTCCATCTGCAACCAGCTGATCTTCCCTTTCACTCCTTGGTCCTCCTTGGCAGACTGATGTGACCTTAGCATAATTCATAATTCCTTCCTTCCTGTTCGGCCTCGCAGCTTCATATGCTGTGTCTTCTCTGGTCACTGCCCCTGTAACCCGCTTCAGCCTATTTATCTCAACTTCTAGGACCCTTATCTTGGCTACTGCAGTTTCGACTTGTGCCTCCCAATTCTTTGTCTCCTTCTCCAACCTCTTTTCCAATTTCACAGAGAGCTCTTTCTCCATTTTTTCAGAAAGCTCTCCTAATTTTCTCTCCCACTCTTGTTCCATCCTTTTCCACTGCTCCTCCATCCACTCCTCCCTACCAGAACCATTCTCATCTGATCCTTGGTTCCTGCGAGTCCCCACCATTTTTTTTTTTTTTTTTTTTTTTTTTTTTTTGTTTTTTTTTTTTTTTTTTTTGTGAGAGAAGAGAGAAGGGAAAGGTAGAGGGGGAGAGAGAGTGAAGGGAAGAGTAGGAGAGGGGAGAGTTAGAAGGGAAAATGGGGACGAGAGAGAGCAAGAGAGAGAGAGAGCAAGAGAGAGAGAGAGAGAGAGAGAGAGAGAGAGAGAGAGAGAGAGAGAGAGAGAGAGAGAGAGAGAGAGGGAGAGAGGGAGAGAGAGAGAGAAAGAGAAGGCAAAGAGGGGGAGAGAGAGGGGGCAGAGAGGGGGAGAAGGGGGAGAGAGGGGGGAGATGGAAGAGCGAGAGGGAAGACAGGCTAGGGGGAGAGGGAGGGGAGGATGGGAGAGAGGTGGGGAAAGGGAGAGGGGAGAGATAATGGGAGGGGACAGATGTTAGAGGGGGAGAGATGTTAGAGGGGGGGAGGTGTTAGAGGTAAGAGATGTTAGAGGGGAGAGATGGGAGAGGGAAGAGAGAGAGAGAGATAGGTAGAGAGAGAGATATAGGTAAAGAGTGAGAGAGGTAGAGATAGGTCTACTTAGGGTAGAAAGAGGGGGGGGAGAGGAGAAAGGTTCAGATGGTCAGTTCACAGGACGGTGTGAAATCCTGTGTATGTGTGTTTGCGTGTGTACTACAGCTTACAAGTGCTTGTTCCTGTGTGTGTATGTGTATGTGTATGTGTGTATGTGTGTGTGTGTGTGTGTGTACGTGTGTGTGTATGTGTGTGTGTATGTGTGTATGTGTGTATGTGTGTGTGTGTGTGTGTGTGTGTGTGTATGTGTATGTGTGTGTGTGTGTGTGTGTGTGTGTGTGTGTGTGTGTGTGTGTGTGTGTGTGTGTGTGTGTGTGTGTGTGTGTGTGTACGTGTGTGTGTGTGTGTGTGTGTGTGTGTGTGTGTGTGTGTGTGTGTGTGTGTGTGTGTGTGTGTGTGTGTGTGTGTGTGTGTGTGTGTGTGTGTGTGTGTGTGTGTGTGTGTGTGTGTGTGTGTGTGTGTGTGTGTGTGTGTGTGTGTGTGTGTGTGTGTGTGTGTGTGTGTGTGCCCCCACTTCTAAGTATTCATACTGCTAATAAATACCGGTAGATACCAGTAATTCTAAGCTTACCAATACTTGTAACACTTATCGATTCTACTTCTAAAATTCAGAAAGTAGCTAGGTTGTAAAATTTAGCTTGTCTCAGCTTAAGTGTCTGACATATCCCTCACTACCGCTTTACACCTTGCACTGTCCTCTATGCTATTTCTACTCTAATTCTGGTAATGGCTTGCAGGAGTGAGTGACCAGTATCTAACAGTGATGCAGGACCAGACTCAATCTTGCAATATGCAACCTCAACAGGTGGAATACTTGCGCTGACAGCGGTGTGATGACAAGTTGCCAAAAGCTGATGATGTAGTGGTCGTACATAGGCCTTCTCTCACTATTTTGTGACTCCTTCACCCGTGATGTTTATAATCATACATGCTCATGCATCCCGCGTTCCTCAAGTGATTTCACTTTTCACTTATTACAGAATACACTTCACATTCGGTGTTACACTTTATATGTATAATGGCATACAAACTGTTGTGACGTCACTGCTTCAGTAGGCCTACTGCCACCTTCCCTTGTTGTATATTTTATTTTTTCTTTCTCCTTTTGCCTATTAACTTTTTCACTCTCACATTACGGTGCCCCACATTTCACTTGTTAACCAAACGCTGGTAATTCTTGATCACCCGTTTCCACACTCACTTTGATATTTTTATGTTTGTATCTGTGTGGCAACAGTGCCTAGTAGATCCACAACGGTTTGGCACTTTTAAAAGAAAATACTGAATTTAGGTTTCCCCTCGAATTTTTTCAACTAATAACTATAGTTATCCCTCGTAGGTTTGTTCACTGACTTTGTCACTACCACTGATTACTGCTAGGGGTTGTTGCACCCCTCAAAAACACGAAGGTTCTCGGAGCCTTGTGTACCCACGTCTGCACCCACCATGTATGTGTGTGTGTGTGTGTGTGTGTGTGTGTGTGTGTGTGTGTATGTGTGTATGTATACTCACCTAATTGTGGTTGCAGGGGTCGAGACTCAGCTCCTGGCCCCGCCTGTTCACTGACCGCTACTGGGTCCTCCCTCTCCTTGCTCCATGTACTTTTTCATACCTCGTCTTAAAACTATACATGGCTCCTGCCTCCACTACATCACTTCCCAGACTATTCCACTTGCTAACATCTCTGTGGCTGAAGAAATACTTCCTAACATCCCTTTGACTCATCTGAATCCAATTGTGTCCCCTTGTTTCTGTGTCCCATCTCTGGAACATCCTGTCTCTGTCCACCTTGTCTATTTCACGCAGTATTTTGTATGTCGTTATCATGTCTCCCCTGACCCTCCTGTCCTCCAGTGCCCTCAGACCGATTTCCCTTAGCCTTTCTTCATAGGACATTCCCCTTAGCTCTGGAACCAGCCTTGTTGACGTGTTTGACTAGGTGTGGGTTCCAAACTGGTGCTGCGTACTCCAGTATGGGCCTGACGTACACAGTGTATTTATTAAAGTCTTGAACAATTCCTTACTGACGTACCGGAACGCTATTCTCAGGTTTGCCAGGCGCCCATATGCCACAGCAGTTATCTGGTTAATGTGTGCTTCTGGCGATGTACTCGGTATTATACTCACCCTAAGATCTTTCTCCTTGAGTGAGGTTTGCAGTCTTTGGCCTCCTAGCGTATACTCTGTCTGCGGTCTTCTTTGCCCTTCTCCGATCTTCATGATTTTGCATTTGGGGGGGTTAAATTCTAGGAGCCAGTTGCTGGACCACACGTCCAGCCTGTGCAGGTCTCTTTGTAGACCTGTTTGATCCGCATCTGATTTAATTCTTCTCATTAACTTCACATCATCTGCAAACAGAGACACTTCTGAATCTATCCCTTCCATCATGTCATTCACATATACTAAGAATACCACTGGTCCCAGGACTGACCCCTGTGGGACCCCGCTCGTTACCGGCGCCCACTGTGTGTGTGTGTGTGTGTGTATACTCAACTAGTTGTGGTTGCAGGGGTCGAGTTACAGCTCTTGTCCCCGCCTCTTCACTGGCCGCTACTAGGCCACTCTTCATGCTCCATGAACCTCATCAAACCTCTTCTTAAAGCTATGCATGGATTCTGCCTCCACTACATCACTTCCCAGACTATTGTACTTCCTGACAACTGTGTGACTGAAGAAATACTTCCTAACATCCCTGTGGTTTATCTGATTCTTCAACTTCCAAATGTGACCCCTTGTTGCTGTGTCCCATCTCTGGACCATCCTGTCTCTATAAACCTTGTCGATTCCTCTCAGTATTTTATATGTCGTTATCATACCCTCCCTATCTCTCCTGTCTTCCAGTGTCGTCAGGTCGATTTCCCTTAACCTCACCTCATAGGACATACCCCTTAGCTCTGGGACTAGTCTTGTTGCAATCTTTGCACTTTGTCTAATTTACTTACATGTGCAAGAAAGGTATACAATACCGACAAGATGAAAGTTAAGACACATGTGCAATATCTGGGTATCTTTATTGTAGACGTTTCGCCATCCAGTGGCTTTATCAATACAGATTCTAGGATATAATTTGAAGACAGTAGAACTATGTACAAAAGATGAGGTAACCGGTTCCTCAGCCTTGGAGTTGGTGTTAAGAGCGGCGTGGTTGTAGTGATTCTGGAGCAAAGGCAAGGAGACTGGCGTTTATATAGGCGATTATATAGTTTATATATACATGCTTGGCTAAGTGTGGGCTCCAAACGGTGCTGCATACTCCAATATAGGCCTGACGTACACGGTGTACAGGGTCCTGTGTGTGTGTGTGTGTGTGTGTGTGTGTGTGTGTATGTGTGTGTGTGTGTGCGTGTGTATGTGTGTGTGTGTGTGTTTGTGTGTGTGTGTGTGTGTGTGTGTGTGTGTGTGTGTGTGTGTGTGTGTGTGTTTACCCCTTATAGTTACATAGGTTGATTCTTAGTTCCTGGCCCTGCCTCTCAAACTGCTCTCCTGCTCTCTCTCTCTCTCTCTCTCTCTCTCTCTCTCTCTCTCTCTCTCTCTCTCTCTCTCTCTCTCTCTCTCTCTCTCTCTCTCTCTCCTGGCATCGTGACTACTGTTATACCTATTCGTAAAGCTGTGTATGGATAATGCGTCTATTCAACCAAGCCATTCCACTTCCTGGCTGTCCTGAGGCTGAATAAACACTGTCTTTATATCTCACATCTGCCCCTGTGTACCAGTTTACTGCCTCTTGAACAATTTATTGCTACCCATTCCGGCTTGCTGAGTATTTTATACGTCGTTATCATGTCTCTTCTGGCCTCTTGTGGTCAATATAAGAGGAACTCTCCGAAACATGAATTCTCGAGTGAAGTTCAATTTAATGGAAAAACTTCATCACATAAAACTTCACCACATAAAACTTTATCACAAAACTTTATCACATAACTTCATCACATAAAACTTCATCACATAAAACTTCATCACATAAAACTTTATCACAAAACTTTATCACATAACTTCATCACATAAAACTTCATCACATAAAACTTCATCACATAAAACTTTATCACAAAACTTTATCACATAACTTCATCACATAAAACATCACATAAAACTTCATCACATAAAACTTCACCACATAAAACTTTATCACAAAACTTCATCACATAAAACTTCATCACATAAAACTTCATCACATAAAACTTCATCACATAAAACTTCATCACATAAAACTTCATCACATAAAACTTTATCACAAAACTTCATCACATAAAACTTCATCACATAAAACTTCATCACATAAAACTTCATCACATAAAACTTCATCACATGAAACTTCATCACATAAAACTTCATCACATAAAACTTCATCACATAAAACTTCATCACATAAAACTTTATCACAAAACTTCATCACATAAAACTTCATCACATAAAACTTCATCACATGAAACTTCATCACATAAAACTTCATCACATAAAACTTCATCACATAAAACTTCATCACATAAAACTTCATCACATAAAACTTCACCACATAAAACTTTATCACAAAACTTCATCACATAAAACTTTATCACAAAACTTCATCACATAAAACTTCATCACATAAAACTTCATCACATGAAACTTCATAACATAAAACTTCATCACATGAAACTTCATCACATAAAACTTCATCACATAAAACTTCATCACATAAAACTTCATCACATAAAACTTTATCATAAAACTTCATCACATAAAACTTCATCACAAAACTTCATCACATAAAACTTCATCACATAAAACTTCATCACATAAAACTTCATCACATAAAACTTTATCACAAAACTTCATCACATAAAACTTCATCACATAAAACTTCATCACATAAAACTTCATCACATAAAACTTCATCACATAAAACTTCATCACATAAAACTTCATCACATAAAACTTCATCACATAAAACTTCATCACATAAAACTTCATCACATAAAACTTCATCACATAAAACTTTATCACAAAACTTCATCACATAAAACTTCATCACATAAAACTTCATCACATAAAACTTCATCACATAAAACTTCATCACATAAAACTTTATCACAAAACTTCATCACATAAAACTTCATCACATAAAACTTCATCACATAAAACTTCATCACATAAAACTTCATCACATAAAACTTCATCACATAAAACTTCATCACATAAAACTTCATCACATAAAACTTCATCACATAAAACTTCATCACATAAAACTTCATCACATAAAACTTCATCACATAAAACTTCATCACATAAAAACTTCATCACATAAAACTTTATCACAAAACTTCATCACATAAAAACTTCATCACATAAAAACTTCATCACATAAACCTTCATCACATAAAACTTCATCACATAAAAACTTCATCACATAAAAACTTCATCACATAAGCTTCAAATAAGCTTCACATAAGCTTCATCGTACAATGAACAAAAAACAATTAAGCTTTCATTTTGAAGGTCAGCTTTCAGATTACAAGCTGCGACTCCAGGCTGTCCCAGGCGCTTGCAAGTGACTGCCAGGTGGCACTAGCAACTGCCAGATGGCACTCCCGATTTCAGGGAGAATAATTATTATGGTAATACTGTTGTTGGTTCAGTGGCAACTCTATAACCATATTAAGAACGCCAGTGTGAGGACTGGCAGTGACGTGAGAGAGAGAGAGTCAGTTGATCAAACGTGATTGCTGGCTCACAGATGGCGCCAATATAAGGGGCTTGGTTGGTAGGATGGTAGCGGGGTGTGAATGATACGTCTTCTTCGGAGGCTTCTTTGTTTATTGACAACTAGTGTTGGGTTACACAGGCTTGTGTGTTTGTGCCCATGGCCCGGGAGGGCCATGCCCACGAGAGAGAGCTGGGAGGCCTTGTGTGTTGATGCCAGGCCGCTGTGTGAGTGAGAGCGAGGCAAGTCTGGGCATACTGAAGTGGCAAGGCCTATAGATGGCAGCACCTTAGTGGCGCGAAATATGAACTAAGCTGGCAGACAGCATGGGCTGTTTGTGCAGACAGTACAGGCTGTCTACATACGCTCGGCCACCTACCGCGCGTCGTCCCGACGCGACAATACAGGTAGTAAAAGAAACTCGGTCTCTCTCTCGTAGGAACAGGGCTCAGAACACAAAATAAAAACATATATATACATATGGACATGGAAAAAAAAACTTCCTACAGGGAGGGAAGAAAAAAACATGTGGGGTGTGCTAAACATCGTGGTCATAGGCAGTGAGCGTCGAAGGGCATCACTGCACGCCTTCCTGCGTCTGGACAGGTACTGCAACACGGGAGACATCGCTGCGGCTGAGCTGTGACGTAACAGGGTACGGTCTCCTCTGGAACGGTGAAGCAGACATCGTAGGAATCGCTGCAGGTTTTCACTCAACCTGGGGCACAACATGCTGGTGCCCTCGAGTGAGGCGTCGACAAAACTCGGCAACTGGGCAGGACTTCTGGCAAGCGACTCAGGACACTTCTCGACTGGTACTGTCGCTGGGCTGTCACTGCCGGCGAGCGTGGAGTGAGTTGTGGAGCGAGTCGTGGCAGAGACGACTGGGCGAAACATCTGGGAGTCGTAACATCATACACCAGACTGCAGTGAGAGAGCTAGCAGGCTGCTCACTGAAGCTTGTGACACGAGGCTGACACAGTGTGTCATTCTCTCGACAGTTGGAGTTATAGCAGAGGTTAGCCTAAGCGTCCCCAGACTTGTTTCTCTACATATAACTGCACTCTGACGGTCTGGAGGTGAAGTGAAACAAATCTCGATGGGAATCGTAGCAGGTACGATTCTACAGAACATCACGAGCGACGAGCATAAAAGCTTTCTGTACAAGGGGGCTCATACGCTCAGGGCTGAGTAATCAGCTGTCAAACACTGGTCACGTGGGTGACTTAGTGGTGCAACTCAAGGGTCTGACCACAGACCTCACTGGACACACGGAAAACTTACAAACACACCGCTGCACATACGGTACAACATGGCTTAACTAGCAAATGATGCTTTTCTGCGCACAAAACTGACACTAAGACATACTAAAATGTGAGAACACTGACTGAGAGGAATTAATTAACACACGACATATATCTTCTCTCAATCTTCTCGACAATACTGAAATAATTACTAGAACACTCGATGTGACATCATGTGATGTCAGGCGTGATGTCGCAAGGTGACGTCAGCAGCAGTGACGTCAACAGACATCTCGAGGTGACGTCAGGCAGACATCGTGAGGTGAGGTGACGTCAGCAGACATCGTGACGTCATGAAGTCGGGCAGCATCGTGGGTGGTGTCGATGTGATGCGGGCAGCAGACCACAGCATGAGGCCTGGGACATCTGGTAACTCACGTGGCTTTGTAGGTCTACGTGACATCGCCCACACCCACGTGACGTCGTGATCCACGTAGCTTCGAGTGGCCTCGGGCACTCGGATACACAGCACTGGCAATGAATTCATACGAAAAACAGCAGAAAACACAGCAGAGGGAGTGGGCAGTGGTGAGTGGTGTATGGTAGGCTGGTGGCGAGGAGCGTGCGTGAGTGTATGGCAGGGCGGGCATCTGGCCATTCCTCCTCCTCCACCCACAAACACAGGGGAAACACACTAGATGCAGAAATCACCACAAAACTCACCTCTGGCTTGCTGAAACAGCTGTGCTGAGCTGAACAACAACAGCAACATACAAGTGATGCTGAACACATGACTTGAGAAACAGCGTGGGGTCACTGGGACGCCACTTACAATTCTCGGAGAATTTCGGCAAATTTCGGCTGGATCCTGCTTGTACCTGTGTCTGGATGCTCAAACGTGCAGACACGACATCAGGATAACTCGTTGAGAGACGGATGCTTCTTGTGTAGGGTGATGAAGTGAAGATGACTTCATAACTCTTCCTCCCTCTCTCCAGGCAAACACAACTGCTGCGAGCACCGCTGTCACCATTTATAATGGGCTTGTTTTGGTACGCTGTAGAGCGGTGTTAATGATATACTTCCTCGGAGGCTTCTTTGTTTATTGACAACTAGTGTTGGGTTACACAGGCTTATGTGTTTGTGCCCATGGCCCGGGAGGGCCATGCCCACGAGAGAGAGCTGGGAGGCCTTGTGTGTTGATGCCAGGCCGCTGTGTGAGTGAGAGCGAGGCAAGTCTGGGCATACTGAAGTGGCAAGGCATAATAGATGGCAGCACCTTAGTGACGCGAAATATGAACTAAGCTGGCAGACAGCATGGGCTGTCTGTGCAGACAGTACAGGCTGTCTACACCAACTTCATTCTGTTCACTATCTGTGTCTCGTAACAATATATTTATTTTATTATCACACTGGCCGATTCCCACCAAGGCAGGGTGGCCCGAAAAAGAAAAACTTTCACCATCATTCACTCCATCACTGTCTTGCCAGAAGGGTGCTTTACACTACAGTTTTTAAACTGCAACATTAACACCCCTCCTTCAGAGTGCAGGCACTGTACTTCCCATCTCCAGGACTCAAGTCCGGCCTGCCGGTTTCCCTGAACCCCTTCATAAATGTTACTTTGCTCACACTCCAACAGCACGTCAAGTATTAAAAACCATTTGTCTCCATTCACTCCTATCAAACATGCTCACGCATGCCTGCTGGAAATCCAAGCCCCTTGAACACAAAACCTCTTTTACCCCTTCCCTCCAACCTTTCCTAGGCCGACCCCTACCCCGCCTTCCTTCCACTACAGACTGATACACTCTTGAAGTCACTCTGTTTCGCTCCATTCTCTCTACATGTCCGAACCACCTCAACAACCCTTCCTCAGCCCTCTGGACAACAGTTTTGGTAATCCCGCACCTCCTCCTAACTTCCAAACTACGAATTCTCTGCATTATATTCACACCACACATTGCCCTCAGACATGACATCTCCACTGCCTCCAGCCTTCTTCTCGCTGCAACATTCATCACCCATGCTTCACACCCATATAAGAGCGTTGGTAAAACTATACTCTCATACATTCCCCTCTTTGCCTCCAAGGACAAAGTTCTTTGTCTCCACAGACTCCTAAGTGCACCACTCACCCTTTTCCCCTCATCAATTCTATGATTCACCTCATCTTTCATAGACCCATCCGCTGACACGTCCACTCCCAAATATCTGAATACATTCACCTCCTCCATACTCTCTCCTTCCAATCTGATATCCAGTCTTTCATCACCTAATATTTTTGTTATCCTCATAACCTTACTCTTTCCTGTATTCACTTTTAATTTTCTTCTTTTGCACACCCTACCAAATTCATCCACCAATCTCTGCAACTTCTCTTCAGAATCTCCCAAGAGCACCGTGTCATCAGCAAAGAGCAACTGTGACAACTCCCACTTTATGTGTAATTCATTATCTTTTAACTCCACGCCTCTTGCCAAGACCCTCGCATTTACTTCTCTTACAAGGATCTATAAATATATTAAACAACCACGGTGACATCACACATCCTTGTCTAAGGCCTACTTTTACTGGGAAATAATTTCCCTCTTTCCTACATACTCTAACTTGAGCCTCACTATCCTCGTAAAAACTCTTCACTTTGCTGATTTAGACACAGTAACCTACTCCTCCTACACTGCAACATCTGCCACATTGCCCCCCTATCCACCCTGTCATACGCCTTTTCCAAATCCATAAATGCCACAAAGACCTCTTTAGCCTTATCTAAATACTGTTCACTTATATGTTTCACTGTAAACACCTGGTCCACACACCCCCTACCTTTCCTAAAGCCTCCTTGTTCATCTGCTATCCTATTCTCCGTCTTACTCTTAATTCTTTCAATAATAACTCTACCATACACTTTACCAGGTATACTCAGCAGACTTATCCCCCTATAATTTTTGCACTCTCTTTTATCCCCTTTGCCTTTATACAAAGGAACTATGCATGCTCTCTGCCAATCCCTAGGTACCTTACCCTCTTCCATACATTTATTAAATAATTGCACCAACCACTCCAAAACTATATCCCCACCTGCTTTTAACATTTCTATCTTTATCCCATCAATCCCGGCTGCCTTACCCCCTTTCATTTTACCTACTGCCTCACGAACTTCCCCCACACTCACAACTGGCTCTTCCTCACTCCTACAAGATGTTATTCCTCCTTGCCCTATACACGAAATCACAGCTTCCCTATCTTCATCAACATTTAACAATTCCTCAAAATATTCCCTCCATCTTCCCAATACCTCTAACTCTCCATTTAATAACTCTCCTCTCCTATTTTTAACTGACAAATCTATTTGTTCTCTAGGCTTCCTTAACTTGTTAATCTCACTCCAAAACTTTTTCTTATTTTCAACAAAATTTGTTGATAACATCTCACCCACTCTTTCATTTGCTCTCTTTTTACATTGCTTCACCACTCTCTTAACCTCTCTCTTTTTCTCCATATACTCTTCCCTCCTTGCATCGCTTCTACTTTGTAAAAACTTCTCATATGCTAACTTTTTCTCCCTTACTACTCTCTTCACATCATCATTCCACCAATCGCTCCTCTTCCCTCCCGCACCCACTTTCCTATAACCACAAACTTCTGCTGAACACTCTAACACTACATTTTTAAACCTACCCTATACCTCTTCGACCCCATTTCCTATGCTCTCATTAGCCCATCTATCCTCCAATAGCTGTTTATATCTTACCCTAACTGCCTCCTCTTTTAGTTTATAAACCTTCACCTCTCTCTTCCCTGATGCTTCTATTCTCCTTGTATCCCATCTACCTTTTACTCTCAGTGTAGCTACAACTAGAAAGTGATCTGATATATCTGTGGCCCTCTATAAACATGTACATCCTGAAGTCTACTCAACAGTCTTTTATCTACCAATACATAATCCAACAAACTACTGTCATTTCGCCCTACATCATATCTTGTATACTTATTTATCCTCTTTTTCTTAAAATATGTATTACCTATAACTAAACCCCTTTCTATACAAAGTTCAATCAAAGGGCTCCCATTATCATTTACACCTGGCACCCCAAACTTACCTACCACACCCTCTCTAAAAGTTTCTCCTACTTTAGCATTCAGGTCCCCTACCACAATTACTCTCTCACTTGGTTCAAAGGCTCCTATACATTCACTTAACATCTCCCAAAATCTCTCTCTCTCCTCTACATTCCTCTCTTCTCCAGGTGAATACACGCTTATTATGACCCACTTTTCGCATCCAACCTTTATTTTAATCCACATAATTCTTGAATTTACACATTCATATTCTCTTTTCTCCTTCCATAACTGATCCTTCAACATTACTGCTACCCCTTCCTTTGCTCTAACTCTCTCAGATACTCCAGATTTAATCCCATTTATTTCCCCCCACTGAAACTCCCCTACCCCCTTCAGCTTTGTTTCGCTTAGGGCCAGGACATCCAACTTCTTTTCATTCATAACATCAGCAATCATCTGTTTCTTGTCATCCGCACTACATCCACGCACATTTAAGCATCCCAGTTTTATAAAGTTTTTCTTCTTCTCTTTTTTAGTAAATGTATACAGGAGAAGGGGTTACTAGCCCATTGCTCCCGGCATTTTAGTAGCCTCATACGACACGCATGTCTTACGGAGGAAAGATTCTTTTCCACTTCCCCATGGACAATAGAAGAAATAAAGAGGAACAAGAGCTAGGAATTCTTAAGCTTACTTTGTAAAACCTTGTGTAAAAGAGAGAGAAAAAAAAGAGAAAGAGAGAGATGCTGCCTCCATCTTTGAGACTGTGACAACTGCACATTCCTTCACCTTCCTCTTTAGTCCTCCGCTGTGGCTCTCTCACGCCCCTCTTCCTCCCTCTCGCATGTTCCTCTTCCCTCTCAGCCCACTCGCCCCAGCTGCCCTCTTCCTCTCCCTCCCCCCACGAGTGTAATTACCCTAGCAAGTGCCTTCACTCAAGACGAGGAATTTATAATCCAAGAGTGCCAGAGCCTGCCAAAGCCTGCCAGAGCCTGCCAAAGCCTGCCAGAGCCTGCCAGAGCCTGCCAGAGCCTGCCAGGGACTGCCAAGGACTGCAAGGGACTGCCAGAGATTACCAGGGACTGCCAGGGACTGCCAGGACCTGCCAGAAACTGCCAGGGACTGTCAGGGATTGCCAAAGCCTGCCAGGGATTGCCAGGGACTGCCAGGGACTGCTAGGGCCTGCTATGGACTGTCAGGGCCTGCCAGAAACTGCCAGGGACTGTCAGGGCCTGCCAGGGATTGCCAGGGACTGCCAGGGACTGCTAGGGCCTGCCATGGACTGTCAGGGCCTGCCAGAAACTGCCAGGGACTGCCAGGGCCTGCCAGGAACTGCGAGGGACTGTCAGGGCCTGCCAGGGACTGCCAGAGACTGTCAGAGTCTGAAAGAGCCTGCCAGGGTCTTCCAGGGCCTGTCAGGGACTGTCAGGGACTGCCAGGGACTGCCAGGCACTGCCAGGGACTGCCAGGGACTGTCAGGGCCTGCCAGGGACTGCCAGGGACTGCCAGGGATTGCCAGGAACTGTCAGGGACTGCCAGGGACTGTCTGCTAGGGATTGCCAGTGTCTGTCAGGGACTGTTAGGGACTGCCCCCGTGTGCTGGTGGTAGCGATGATGGTAATAGTGGTAGTGTTGGTGGTAGTAGTGGTGATGGTGGTTAAAGAAATGGTAGTGGAAATAGTGCTATTAGTAGTGGTAGTGGTTTTGGTGCTAGTAGCAGTTGTGGTTGTAGTGGTAGTAGTGCTACTGGACTGGTAGTTGTGGTGGTAGTGCTACTGGACTGGTAGTTGTGGTGGTAGTAATAGTAGTGTTACTGGACTGGTAGTTGTGGTAGTAGTGGTAGCAGTGCTACTGGACTGGTAGTTGTGGTTGTAGTGGTAGTAGTGCTACTGGACTGGTAGTTATGGTGGTAGTGCTACTGGACTGGTAGTTGTGGTGGTAGTGATAGTAGTGTTACTGGACTGGTAGTTGTGGTAGTAGTGGTAGCAGTGCTACTGGACTGGTAGTTGTGGTTGTAGTGGTAGTAGTGCTACTGGACTGGTAGTTGTGGTGGTAGTGCTACTGGACTGGTAGTTGTGGTGGTAGTGCTACTGGACTGGTAGTTGTGGTGGTAGTGATAGTAGTGCTACTGGACTGGTAGTTGTGGTGGTAGTGCTAATGGACTGGTAGTTGTGGTGGTAGTGATAGTAGTGCTACTGGACTGGTAGTTGTGGTGGTAGTGGTAGTAGTGTTACTGGACTGGTAGTTGTGGTAGTAGTGGTAGCAGTGCTACTGGACTGGTAGTTGTGGTGGTAGTGGTAGTAGTGAAACTGGACTGGTAGTTGTGATGGAAGTGGTAGTAGTGCTACTGGACTGGTAATTGTGGAGGTAGTGGTAGTAGTGCTACTGGACTGGTAGTTGTGGTACTAGTGGTAGTAGTGCTGCTGAACTGGTTGTTGTGTTAGTAGTGGTAGTAGTGCTACTGGTAGTTGTGATGGTAGTGGTAGTACTGCTACTGGACTAGTAGTTGTGGTGGTAGTGGTAGTAGTGTTACTGGACTGGTAGTAGTGGTAGTAGTGCTACTGGACTGGTAGTTGTGGTGGTAGTGGTAGTAGTGCCACTGGACTGGTAGTTGTGGTAGTAGTGGTAGTAGTGCTACTAGACTGGTAGTTGTGGTGGTAGTGGTAGTAGTGCTACTGGACTGGCAGTTGTGGTGGTAGTGGTAGTAGTGCTACTGGACTGGTAGTTGTGGTAGTAGTGGTAGTAGTGCTACTAGACTGGTAGTTGTGGTGGTAGTGGTAGTAGTGCCACTGGACTGGTAGTTGTGGTAGTAGTGGTAGTGCTACCGGACTGGTAGTTGTGGTAGTAGTGGTACTGGACTGGTAGTTGTAGTGGTAGTAGTGCTACTAGACTGGTAGTTGTGGTGGTAGTGGTAGTAGTGCCACTGGACTGGTAGTTGTGGTAGTAGTGGTAGTGCTACCGGACTGGTAGTTGTGGTAGTAGTGGTACTGGACTGGTAGTTGTAGTGGTAGTAGTGCTACTGGACTGGTAGTTGTGGTAGTAGTGGTAGTAGTGGTACTGGACTGGTAGTTGTGGTAGTAGTGGTACTGGACTGGTAGTTGTGGTGGTAGTGGTAGTAGTGCTACTGGACTGGTAGTTGTGGTAGTAGTGCTACTGGACTGGTAGGTGTGGTAGTAGTGCTACTGGACTGGTAGTAGTGGTAGTAGTGCTACTGGACTGGTAGTTGTGGTAGTAGTGCTAGTGGACTGGTAGTTGTGGTAGTAGTGGTAGTAGTGCTACTGGACTCGTAGTAGTGCTACTGGACTGGTAGTTGTGGTAGTAGTGCTACTGGACTGGTAGTAGTGGTAGTAGTGCTACGGGACTGGTAGTTGTGGTAGTATTGCTACTGGACTGGTAGTAGTGGTAGTAGTGTTACTGGACTGGTAGTTGTGGTAGTAGTGCTACTGGACTGGTAGTTGTGGTAATAGTGGTAGTAGTGCTACTGGACTGGTAGTAGTGGTAGTAGTGCTACTGGACTGGTAGTTGTGGTAGTAGTGCTACTGGACTGGTAGTTGTGGTAGTAGTGCTACTGGACTGGTAGTAGTGGTAGTAATGCTACTGGACTTGTAGTTGTGGTAGTAGTGCTACTGGACTGGTAGTAGTGGTAGTAGTGCTACTGTGCTGGTAGTAGTGGTAGTAGTGCTACTGGACTGGTAGTTGTGGTAGTAGTGCTACTGGACTGGTAGTTGTGGTAGTAGTGCTACTGGACTGGTAGTTATGGTAGTAGTCCTACTGGACTGGTAGTTGTGGTAGTAGTGCTACTGGACTGGTAGTTGTGGTAGTAGTGCTACTGGACTGGTAGTTGTGGTAGTAGTGCTACTGGACTGGTAATTGTGGTAGTAGTGCTACTGGACTTGTAGTTGTGGTAGTAGTGCTACTGGACTGGTAGTAGTGGTAGTAGTGCTACTGGACTGGTAGTAGTGGTAGTAGTGCTACTGGACTGGTAGTTGTGGTAGTAGTGCTACTGGACTGATAGTTGTGGTAGTAGTGCTACTGGACTGGTAGTTGTGGTAGTAGTGCTACTGGACTGGTAGTAGTGGTAGTAGTGCTACTGGGCTGGTAGTAGTGGTAGTAGTGCTACTGGACTGGTAGTAGTGATAGTAGTGCTGCTGGACTGGTAGTAGTGGTAGTAGTGCTACTGGACTGGTAGTTGTGGTAGTAGTGCTACTGGACTGGTAGTTGTGGTAGTAGTGCTACTGGACTGGTAATTGTGGTAGTAGTGCTACTGGACTGGTAGTTGTGGTAGTAGTGCTACTGGACTGGTAATTGTGGTAGTAGTGCTACTGGACTGGTAGTTGTGGTAGTAGTGCTACTGGACTGGTAGTAGTGGTAGTAGTGCTACTGGACTGGTAATTGTGGTAGTAGTGCTACTGGACTGGTAGTTGTGGTAGTAGTGCTACTGGACTGGTAGTTGTGGTAGTAGTGCTACTGGACTGGTAGTTGTGGTAGTAGTGCTACTGGACTGGTAGTAGTGCTACTGGACTGGTGGTTGTGGTAGTAGTGCTACTGGACTGGTAGTATTGCTACTGGACTGGTAGTAGTGGTAGTAGTGTTACTGGACTGGTAGTAGTGGTAGTAATGCTACTGGACTTGTAGTTGTGGTAGTAGTGCTACTGGACTGGTAGTAGTGGTAGTAGTGCTACTGGACTGGTAGTTGTGGTAGTAGTGCTACTGGACTGGTAGTTGTGGTAGTAGTGCTACTGGACTGGTAGTAGTGGTAGTAATGCTACTGGACTTGTAGTTGTGGTAGTAGTGCTACTGGACTGTTAGTAGTGGTAGTAGTGCTACTGGACTGGTAGTAGTGGTAGTAGTGCTACTGGACTGGTAGTTGTGGTAGTAGTGCTACTGGACTGGTAGTTGTGGTAGTAGTGCTACTGGACTGGTAGTAGTGGTAGTAGTGCTACTGGACTGGTAGTTGTGGTAGTAGTGCTACTGGACTGGTAGTTGTGGTAGTAGTGCTACTGGACTGGTAGTTGTGGTAGTAGTGCTACTGGACTGGTAGTTGTGGTAGTAGTGCTACTGGACTGGTAGTTGTGGTAGTAGTGCTACTGGACTGGTAGTAGTGGTAGTAGTGCTACTGGACTGGTAGTAGTGGTAGTAGTGCTACTGGACTGGTAGTTGTGGTAGTAGTGCTACTGGACTGGTAGTTGTGGTAGTAGTGCTACTGGACTGGTAGTTGTGGTAGTAGTGCTACTGGACTGGTAGTAGTGGTAGTAGTGCTACTGGACTGGTAGTTGTGATAGTAGTGCTACTGGACTGGTAGTTATGGTAGTAGTGCTACTGGACTGGTAGTAGTGGTAATAGTGCTACTGGACTGGTAGTTGTGGTAGTAGTGCTACTGGACTGGTAGTTGTGGTAGTAGTGCTACTGGACTGGTAGTTGTGGTAGTAGTGCTACTGGACTGGTAGTAGTGCTACTGGACTGGTAGTTGTGGTAGTAGTGCTACTGGACTGGTAGTAGTGCTACTGGACTGGTAGTTGTGGTAGTAGTGCTACTGGACTGGTAGTTGTGGTAGTAGTGCTACTGGACTGGTAGTAGTGGTAGTAGTGCTACTGGACTGGTAGTAGTGGTAGTAGTGCTACTGGACTGGTAGTTGTGGTAGTAGTGCTACTGGACTGGTAGTAGTGGTAGTAGTGCTACTGGACTGGTAGTAGTGGTAGTGCTACTGGACTGGTAGTAGTGGTAGTAGTGCTACTGGACTGGTAGTTGTGGTAGTAGTGCTACTGGACTGGTAGTAGTGGTAGTAGTGCTACTGGGCTGGTAGTAGTGGTAGCAGTGCTGCTGGACTGGTAGTAGTGGTAGTAGTGGTAGTAGTGCTACTGGACTGGTAGTTGTGGTAGTAGTGCTACTGGACTGGTAGTTGTGGTAGTAGTGCTACTGGACTGGTAGTTGTGGTAGTAGTGCTGCTGGACTGGTAGTAGTGGTAGTAGTGCTACTGGACTGGTAGTTGTGGTAGTAGTGCTACTGGACTGGTAGTTGTGGTAGTAGTGCTACTGGACTGGTAGTAGTGGTAGTAGTGCTACTAGACTGGTAGTTGTGGTAGTAGTGCTACTGGACTGGTAGTAGTGGTAGTAGTGCTACTGGACTGGTAGTTGTGGTAGTAGTGCTACTGGACTGGTAGTTGTGGTAGTAGTGCTACTGGACTGGTAGTAGTGGTAGTAGTGCTACTGGACTGGTAGTAGTGGTAGTAGTGCTACTGGACTGGTAGTTGTGGTAGTAGTGCTGCTGGACTGGTAGTAGTGGTAGTAGTGCTACTGGACTGGTAGTTGTGGTAGTAGTGCTACTGGACTGGTAGTTGTGGTAGTACTGGACTGGTAGTAGTGGACTGGTAGTTGTGGTAGTAGTGCTACTGGACTGGTAGTAGTGCTACTGGACTGGTAGTAGTGGTAGTAGTGCTACTGGACTGGTAGTTGTGGTAGTAGTGCTACTGGACTGGTAGTAGTGGTAGTAGTGCTACTGGACTGGTAGTTGTGGTAGTAGTGCTACTGGACTGGCTACTGGACTGGTAGTGGTAGTAGTGCTACTGGACTGGTAGTTGTGGTAGTAGTGCTACTGGACTGGTAGTTGTGGTAGTAGTGCTGCTGGACTGGTAGTAGTGGTAGTAGTGCTACTGGACTGGTAGTTGTGGTAGTAGTGCTACTGGACTGGTAGTTGTGGTAGTAGTGCTACTGGACTGGTAGTTGTGGTAGTAGTGCTACTGGACTGGTAGTTGTGGTAGTAGTGCTACTGGACTGGTAGTTGTGGTAGTAGTGCTACTGGACTGGTAATTGTGGTAGTAGTGCTACTGGACTGGTAGTAGTGCTACTGGACTGGTAGTTGTGGTAGTAGTGCTACTGGACTGGTAGTTGTGGTAGTAGTGCTACTGGACTGGTAATTGTGGTAGTAGTGCTACTGGACTGGTAGTAGTGGTAGTAGTGCTACTGGACTGGTAGTTGTGGTAGTAGTGCTACTGGACTGGTAGTTGTGGTAGTAGTGCTACTGGACTGGTAGTTGTGGTAGTAGTGCTACTGGACTGGTAGTTGTGGTAGTAGTGCTACTGGACTGGTAGTTGTGGTAGTAGTGCTACTGGACTGGTAGTTGTGGTAGTAGTGCTACTGGACTGGTAGTTGTGGTAGTAGCAGCATCATAAAATTGGTAAGGA
>NW_027198810.1:0-39269 GCF_038502225.1 Cherax quadricarinatus
TGCAATATAGAACTATGCCCTTCGGTTTAGTAACTGCCTGTGCTACCTACGTGAGACTGATGAGAAAGGTCTTGGGTAATATGCCAAATGTTTCAGTTTATTTTGATAACATTTACGTAATGACATCCACGTGGGGCGAACATTTCCAAACATTAACATCAGTTTTGCGTAGGTTACGCTCACATGGCCTCACTGCCAAGCCGAAGAAATGCTTCCTTGGGTATAACAAGATTAGATATCTTGGACTGATACTTTCTAATAACTCTCTGCAGCCTCTCCCCAGTAAGATCAAAGCTTTATTAGAATTTAAATTCCCCAAAACCAAGAAGCTCATGCGCAGCTTTCTTGGTTCTGTAAATTTTTATGCACGGTTTATCCCTAACGTTACTGATCTTACAGGCATCTTATCCGACTTCCTTAAAATGTCTGTGAAGGAACCTCTTGAACTTTCTGACGTAGCTCGGGAAAAGTTTAATGAGATTAAAAGTATCTTTTCGAAAGACCCTATACTTAAGATTCCAGATATTAATAAAACATTTTGCTTAAGAACTGATGCCTCCAATACTGGCTTAGGTGCGGTGTTACTACAATACCATGATGGTACTCCCTTCCCTGTATGCTTCCTAAGCCGGAAACTCCTTCCCGCAGAAACGAGATACTCCACAATAGAAAAGGAATGTTTAGCCCTTGTGTGGGGTATCTCCAAACTTAAATTTTATTTGCTGGGAAAAGAATTCATTTTAGAAACGGACCACAAACCTTTGATATACCTAGAAACTTTTAAGGGAACCAACAGTCGCCTCATGAGGTGGACATTGGCACTCCAGGCTTTTAAGTTCCATATTGTGTATATCAATGGTTCATCCAATTATTTCTCTGACTGGTTAAGTCGTGACAGTCAGTAGAAGATTTGTTGCCTTACGCGACTTCCACATGTTAGAACTTTTTCCTCACCTATTCTTCTTATACTCCTTGACTATAAGTCTTGGTATGGGGGAGTGTGAGGGAAAAGTTCAATAGATAGGAGTAGCGATATAGTAACGATAGTTTCATTGCCGGCTACTAGTTAAGGTAGGGTAAGTCAAGCTCCCGTTTTTCCCGCCTTTTTTCCCCCTCCCTGAAAGTGATAGTTTGACTGCCGGCTGCTTGTTAAGGTAGGGTCAGTGTAGCTCCCACTATCCCTTCCCCTCCCTCTTTCCCCCCCCCCGAAAGGTGACGTGTGGGGCTCTGGTCAAACAGTAAATCACTCGACTCACAGCTCCCAACACTACTGTAAGTACATGCCTGCCTTATATTCTAGTGGATTTATTGTTTGAGAGCTTCACTTTTGACCAACAATAAACTTAGTTCTTTCAGTCTTGCTCTAGGTTGACTGTTGTAATAATCACCACATCTTTTGGGTATTGTACTTGCCATGGAGAGTGATTTTTAAGCAGTGGGTAACCTGTCTATCTTTTCAGCTTGGATGACAGTGAGGGTCACCTGTCAATCAACAAGAAGAACAGGAGACGGACTAACGTCCTGGAGACGTCCCATTTTAGATTTAATTACCTGTACACCTGTATGAAATTGCAGGACGTAACCCCACATCATTGCAGCGGTAAAGAACCTGCTTTCCTGTCATCAGGATACTACTCACGGCGATACTCTACTGTGAAGAACTAGCCAGTGGGTCGTAACCAACACCTGCGAACCCCCCCATCATCAGCAACGGCTACGATTTCAACAACACAGTGTCACCAACACCAGACACCCCTATATATATTAGCGTTGAATTCAGTTATCAATTATATTTTTCATTTTTCATTTTCTTTATAATATATTTTATTTTCTATATAATAAAGTGTTTATGTTTGTCTGTTATTATTTCTTTTTCTATTCACTAATTTTCCTGAGGAGGAGCCAGCCTTGGTAATACTGTCTGAAGTTGTTACAGGGCTGAGTAAACCTTCACAGTCGTGACTGATCTCATTTTTGTCGTGACTTATCTCATTTTGTCGTGACTGATCTCATTTTTGCCGTGACTGATCTCATTTTGTCGTGACTGATCTCATTTTGTCGTGACTGATCTCATTTTGTCGTTACTGATCTCATTTTGTCGTGACTGATCTCATTTTATCGTGAGTGATCTTATTTTCGTCGTGACTGATCTCATTTTTGTCTTGACTGATCTCATTTTGCCGTGACTGATCTCATTTTGTCGTGACTGATCTCATTTTTGTCGTGACTGATCTCATTTTTGTCGTGACTGATCTCATTTTGTCGTGACTGATCTCATTTTGTCGTGACTGATCTCATTTTGTCGTGACTGATCTAATTTTGTAGTGACTGATCTCATTTTGTCGTGACTGATCTCATTTTGCCGTGACTGATCTCATTTTGCCATGACTGATCTCATTTTGTCGTGACTGATCTCATTTTTGTCGTGACTGATGTCATTTTTGTCGTGACTGATCTCATTTTGTCGTGACTGATCTCATTTTTGTCGTGACTGATCTCATTTTGTCGTGAATGATCTCATTTTTGTCGTGACTGATCTCAGTTTGTCGTGACTGATCTCATTTTTGTCGTGACTGATCTCATTTTGTCGTGACTGATCTCATTTTGTCGTGACTGATCTCATTTTGTCGTGACTGATCTCATTTTGTCGTGACTGATCTCATTTTGTCGTGACTGATCTCATTTTGTAGTGACTGATCTCATTTTGCCGTGACTGATCTCATTTTGCCATGACTGATCTCATTTTGTCGTGACTGATCTCATTTTTGTCGTGACTGATGTCATTTTTGTCGTGACTGATCTCATTTTGTCGTGACTGATCTCATTTTTGTCGAGACTGATCTCATTTTGTCGTGACTGATCTCATTTTTGTCGTGACTGATTTCAGTTTGTCGTGACTGATCTCATTTTTGTCGTGACTGATCTCATTTTGTCGTGACTGATCTCATTTTGTCGTGACTGATCTCATTTTGTCGTGACTGATCTCATTTTGTCGTGACTGATCTCATTTTTGTCGTGACTGATCTCATTTTGTCGTGACTGATCTCATTTTGTAGTGACTGATCTCATTTTGTCGTGACTGATCTCATTTTGTCGTGACTGATCTCATTTTGTCGTGACTGATCTCATTTTTGTCGTGACTGATCTCATTTTGTAGTGACTGATCTCATATTGTCGTGACTGATCTCATTTTGTCGTGACTGATCTAATTTTGTAGTGACTGATCTCATTTTGTCGTGACTGATCTCATTTTGCCGTGACTGATCTCATTTTGCCATGACTGATCTCATTTTGTCGTGACTGATCTCATTTTTGTCGTGACTGATGTCATTTTTGTCGTGAATCTCATTTTGTCGTGACTGATCTCATTTTTGTCGTGACTGATCTCATTTTGTCGTGAATGATCTCATTTTTGTCGTGACTGATCTCAGTTTGTCGTGACTGATCTCATTTTTGTCGTGACTGATCTCATTTTGTCGTGACTGATCTCATTTTGTCGTGACTGATCTCATTTTGTCGTGACTGATCTCATTTTGTCGTGACTGATCTCATTTTGTCGTGACTGATCTCATTTTGTAGTGACTGATCTCATTTTGCCGTGACTGATCTCATTTTGCCATGACTGATCTCATTTTGTCGTGACTGATCTCATTTTTGTCGTGACTGATGTCATTTTTGTCGTGACTGATCTCATTTTGTCGTGACTGATCTCATTTTTGTCGAGACTGATCTCATTTTGTCGTGACTGATCTCATTTTTGTCGTGACTGATTTCAGTTTGTCGTGACTGATCTCATTTTTGTCGTGACTGATCTCATTTTGTCGTGACTGATCTCATTTTGTCGTGACTGATCTCATTTTGTCGTGACTGATCTCATTTTGTCGTGACTGATCTCATTTTTGTCGTGACTGATCTCATTTTGTCGTGACTGATCTCATTTTGTAGTGACTGATCTCATTTTGTCGTGACTGATCTCATTTTGTCGTGACTGATCTCATTTTGTCGTGACTGATCTCATTTTTGTCGTGACTGATCTCATTTTGTAGTGACTGATCTCATATTGTCGTGACTGATCTCATTTTGTCTTGACTGATCTCATTTTTATCGTGACTGATTTCATTTTTGTCGTAACTAATCTCATTTTGTCGTGACTGATCTCATTTTTGTCGTGACTGATCTCAATTTTGTCGTGACTGATCTCATTTTTGTCGTGACTGATCTCAGTTTGTCGTGACTGATCTCATTTTTGTCGTGACTGATCTCATTTTGTCGTGACTTATCTCATTTTGTCGTGACTGATCTCATTTTGTCGTGACTGATCTCATTTTGTCGTGACTGATCTCATTTTGTCGTGACTGATCTCATTTTTGTCGTTACTGATCTCATTTTGTCGTGACTGATCTCATTTTTGTCGTGACTGATCTCATTTTTGTCGTGACTGATCTCATTTTTGTCTCGACTGATCTCAATTTTGTCGTGACTTATCTCATTTTTGTCGGCATTACTACTATTAGTACTACTGCTATTACTTCAAGTATTGCTACTACTATTATTACTAGTACTACTAATACTAATATAATTATCACCACTTCTATTATTACTACTACTATTACTACTACAACTATTACTTCTACTACTACTATTACTACTACTACTATCACTAGTACTACTATTACTACTACTGCTTCTACTACTGCTACTAATATTTCTACTACTACTGCTTTTACTACTACTACTACTGTCACCACTACTGTTACTACTACTACTGTTACTACTACTACTATCCCTAGTACTACTATTATGGATCTATAATTTCCTCACTAACAGAACACAGAGAGTAGTCGTCAACAGAGTAAAGTCCGAGGCAGCTACGGTGAAAAGCTCTGTTCCACAAGGCACAGTACTCGCTCCCATCTTGTTCCTCATCCTCATATCCGACAAAGACAAGGATGTCAGCCACAGCACCGTGTCTTCCTTTGCAGATGACACCCGAATCTGCATGACAGTGTCTTCCATTGCAGACACTGCAAGGCTCCATGCGAACATCAACCAAATCTTTCAGTGGGCTGCATAAAATATGAAGTTCAACGATGAGAAATTTCAATTACTCAGATATGGTAAACATGAGGAAATTAAATCTTCATCAGAGTACAAAACAAATTCTGGCCACAAAATAGAGCGAAACACCAACGTCAAAGACCTGGGAGTGATCATGTCGGAGGATCTCACCTTCAAGGACCATAACATTGTATCAATCGCATCTGCTAGAAAAATGACAGGATGGATAATGAGAACCTTCAAAACTAGGGAGGCCAAGCCCATGATGACACTCTTCAGGTCACTTGTTCTATCTAGGCTGGAATATTGCTGCACACTAACAGCACCTTTCAAGGCAGGTGAAATTGCCGACCTAGAAAATGTACAGAGAACTTTCACGGCGCGCATAACGGAGATAAAACACCTCAATTACTGGGAGCGCTTGAGGTTCCTAAACCTGTATTCCCTGGAACGCAGGAGGGAGAGATACATGATTATATACACCTGGAAAATCCTAGAGGGACTAGTACCGAACTTGCACACGAAAATCACTCACTACGAAAGCAAAAGACTTGGCAGACGATGCACCATCCCCCCAATGAAAAGCAGGGGTGTCACTACCACGTTAAGAGACCATACAATAAGTGTCAGGGGCCCGAGACTGTTCAACTGCCTCCCAGCACACATAAGGGGGATTACCAACAGACCCCTGGCAGTCTTCAAGCTGGCACTGGACAAGCACCTAAAGTCAGTTCCTGATCAGCCGGGCTGTGGCTTGTACGTTGGTTTGCGTGCAGCCCGCAGCAACAGCCTGGTTGATCAGGCTCTGATCCACCAGGAGGCCTGGTCACAGACCGGGCCGCGGGGGCGTTGACCCCCGGAACTCTCTCCAGGTAAACTCCAGGTAAACTACTACTATTACCTCTATTATTACTACTTTTGCTACCACTATTACTATTACTACTTCCACTATTACTATTACTACTACCACTATTACTACTACTATTTCTACTACAACTATTACCACTCTCTCTTGCTGCCCCCGTGGCAGCAAGCAGCAGTAAGGCTGCTCCTATATATTGCCGTCCCCTGGGCCTATCCGAACTCCAGTGATGGCCAAATTGCAAGTACTGCTTCAACAACATGCAAGGAACCTACAGTGACATGAAAACTGACGATGATGACAACGAAATGGACTAAATATGACAAAAGAAGGACCGGCATTCAAGTACCAGACCTGCTGCCTGACGTGAACCAGACATGAGACGTTTTTTCCACTTCAACGAAATAACTGACCTCCATATCAACTGCACCAGTGTTCAACGGGGAGACAACATTGTGAAAATTTGTGTGGACTGCCTCCAAGTGAGTCGCCTACCCTGGCAAACTCTGTTGACACCGAGCTCTGAGGTGGGTACCTCAGCCTCACAAGTGGCTTATAGGACAGATTTTCACAAATGATTGATGTTGCAAGAAACTCGCCTGCATGCACGTATAAAGGACTAACTTACTTGGTGTTGCAGCATATATCCTGATCTTCAACTTCCCTAAGCTTATCCTTAGCCCCTTTGGACTTCCCCTCAGAAACCACGTGCAACCGGGAGCCTTAATTCCTGCAATATTCAATCGTTATTAGTGTCCTGCCTGCACCTCAGAAATTCCTATATCCAAGAGGGTATGTATCCCCTAGTATAACTATGCAGACAGGGACACTAGCTTCCAGACTGCTCTGAGACACTGGTACTTACTGGGCATGCACTGCCTGTTGCACACCGGGCCCACAGTTCAAACTCACTCTCAATTCTCCCCAAACACTGGCCAGAAATCTACGAGATAAAGTGGAGGTCTTGTCTTACTGTATGAGCCTGACAGAGGTCATCTATGGTACATCTAGGTGCCTCTACCAGATTTCCCCAGGTCTCAAATGTGAAGACACGTGGGGGGCGCCGTCTGCTGATCACGGCACGTCTTGTCCAGTTGGTGTCTGTCTTAAGAAGGACGCTATTGTGTCTTTGAGACCCGCGCCTCGTCATTCAAGCTAGGGCTGCCAGTTCTCCCTAGCTAACTTATCCTAGTGTTTGCCTACATTATCGGCCTATTACTACCTATGTTAAGGTCTTAGGTCTACATTATTATTATCTACAGATGCCTTAGTAAACCTAATATTAGTGTACTAACAGTAAAACTACCTACTCCTTCGCTGAAGAGTAAATATATAAATTAAATAAATGCCTACCAACAATCCACCGCCAACTAAAGAGAATGCTGTTTGTTTGGGAGGGTTTTAAGGGCCACCCAGCTCTGCCATCCCATTACGGCCATGCTGGATCTGTCCTGTGGAACTTTAGGGACCAAATAAATTTCCACAACATGGCAGAAAACCTAACAGCAAAACTCCAAGGAAATGACAGGTCTGAAGGACTTTTTTTCCCTCAGTGTGAAATGAGGGAAGGAATTTTGCATTTAAACAATGGCTGACCGGCATCCAAACACCAACTACTGTCAGACGTACAACTAGCAAAGTGAAGTTCTCGTCTATACTGACGTTCATCTGTACTGACAGTAGCATCATATCTGCACCACCATCATATCACCTGTACCAGTGCTAATGAGAGGGAAACACAGGAGACATCGTCAAATCTACAATACAAAACTCCATGGAAACTACCATATAGGACGGTTATCTCTCAGTGCCAGTCGTGGGAAAGAAGTGAACAGTTAAACAGCCAACGTTAATCTTTTAGTAGCTGGCCTATATTCAGCTGACCAGTGTACAGTGAGCGAATCATAGCAGAAAATGCCAAATCTATCTATAAAACTCAAGAAAAGTCAGGCTGTAGGTGGCGTTTTCTTCCCTCAGTGCTTTTAAAAATGGCTGAGACAGCAGACCAGGTCAGGTAGTCAACAATACGACACAACCCCTGATAAATGGCATTGAGGGGGATTT
This sequence comes from Cherax quadricarinatus, assembly GCF_038502225.1. Taxonomy (NCBI): domain Eukaryota; kingdom Metazoa; phylum Arthropoda; class Malacostraca; order Decapoda; family Parastacidae; genus Cherax; species Cherax quadricarinatus. The sequence goes on from NW_027198810.1 coordinate 7,985, forward strand.
GGATGGATAAAGCCACTGATTAAAACTTTCTGGTCCTGCCAGAATGGAAATGAGATAGAAGTGTAATAGGTGAAGCCGGACTGTGAAGTGAGGCGTGAATGGGGGGGGGGTGAAATAAGAGGATAAGTGAAAGGGGTTTGTGAAGTAAAGGGATAAGTGAGGAGTAAAGAGGGTTTTGAAGTAGATACCAGGAAATTTACTAATAATCAGTGGTGATTGCCAGAGCAGCTATTAGGGTTTGCTAGGTGACTGGAAAAGAGAAATAAATATTGTTGTGTGTGACTAAAAGAGTGATGAGTGAAAATGGCAGGCGTTAGGGGGGGTACAGGCTGCCATAATAATATTTATCTTTTTCCTGCAATTCCGTGAAGAAGGAAATTAGTCATGAGGGTTGGAAAAGGCAAATGGGGTAATAGCACCCTGGACAGTAAAAACCCAACAGTTGCCATCCTTCCAGAAACGTAAATGCCACCATCGCCGCAAGGTATGGCAACACTGCATACCCAAACAAAACAGTGGCACACAGCTCTTATAGTGGCACTGTTAAGTGGTGATATCCAAATTAATCCAGGACCTCACGCTATTGCGCAGAAGCACAACAGACACATAAGTGAAGTGATATTGACAGTCTAGTAGCTAGGAATGATAACCTTAACTCCATATGTATTTCATATATTACAACCCAGGAATCCAAAGGCCTGTTATCCTGGGTGTAAACGGAGCAAAATAAACACAGCCGAAAACTTTTGACTTATATTATCCTTCACCAAGTAAGAACAGAAGTATGTACACTATATACACTATGTACAACAATAGTTATTAGTGCACTCCACGGTAAGCAAGGCAGAATAGAAGCCACTAGAGAGCAGACTGTGCTTCAATCAGCTCTAGAATGGGAATGACAAGGGCAGACAGGCGGGTGGTGCCCACAACACCTCTGTGATTGTGATGAATGGTTTGAAAAAACCGACAAGTTGAAGATTGAGACACTTATGCAGCATATGGGAATCTTTATTCAGGAAACGTTTCGCCACACAGTGGCTTCATCAGTCCAATACAAAGAGGAAGGCGTAAGGAGAGGAGGAGTATGAGGTAATCAGTCCCTCAGCCTGGAGTCGATGTGTTCAGTCCATCAATGATGGACTGAACACATCGACTCCAGGCTGAGGGACTGATTACCTCATACTCCTCCTCTCCTTACGCCTTCCTCTTTGTATTGGACTGATGAAGCCACTGTGTGGCGAAACGTTTCCTGAATAAAGATTCCCATATGCTGCATAAGTGTCTCAATCTTCACCTCTGTGATTGCCAAAACCATCTTTTAATTAGCTTGAACCTGAGTACTGATCTAACAACGGGACTCCATCATTCGACCCTAGTACTGGATCGCTGGTTGGGGGAGATAGCCTTTCAATGAGGGTGTGTACATGCGCCGAATAAAGGTTACGTACTATTTGCATGCCACATGCCCATATGCACCTTCTACCCACTTGCCGGGCTGTGCCAGGTAAATGGTCCGGTAGTCCTTGAAAACATTGCGTATGTCCGTATCATCTGCCTCAAACGGTACATTTCGCACTCTAACCCAAGTATAATGCCTGGAGACGTCATGAAGGCAGACACTCACCATAGAATTGACGTCCACTCGCACATCCTGGTATTTCTCTACCAGCCTCTCATAAACGCCTGTATTCAACAACTTGACAAACACCCTGTACTCACCTATTTGTGGTTGCAGGGGTAGAGTCATAGCTCCTGGCCCCGCCTCTTCGCTGATTGCTACTAGGTCATCTCTCTCCCCGCCCCATGAGCTTTATCATACCTCGCCTTAAAACTATGCATGGTTCCCGCCTCCACTACGTCACTTTCTAGGCTATTCCACGGCCTGACTACTCTATGACTGAAGAAATACTTCCTAACATCCCTTTAATTCATCTGAGTCTTCAACTTCCAATTGTGACCTCTTGTGTCTGTGTCCCATCTCTGGAACATCCCTTCTTTGTCCACCTTGTCTATTCCACGCAATATTTTATATGTCGTTATCATGTCTCCCCTGACCGTCCTGTCCTCCAGTGTCGTCAGGCCGATTTCCCTCAACCTATCTTCATGGGACAATCCCCGTAGCTCTGGGACTAGTCTTGTTGCAAACCTTTGCACTTTCTCTAATTTCTTGACGTGCTTGACTAAGTGTGGATTCCACACTGGTGCTGCATACTCCAGTATGGGCCTGACGTAAATGGTATACAAAGTCTTGAACGAATCCTTACTGAGGTATCGAAACGCTGTCCGTAGGTTTGCCAGGCGCCCGTATGCTGCAGCAGTTATCTGATTGATGTGAGCCTCAGGAGATATGCTCGGTGTTATACTCACCACCAGATCTTTTTCCTTGAGTGAGGTTTGCAGTCTTTGGCCATCTAAACTATATTGTGTCTGCGGTCTTCTTTGCCCTTCACCAATCTTCATGACTTTGCATTTGGCAGGGTTAAACTCAAGGAGCCAGTTGCTGGATGAGGCTTGTAGCCTGTCCAGGTTTCTTTGTAGTCCTGCCTGATCCTCATCCGATTTGATTCTTCTCATTAACTTCACATCATCTGCAAACAAGGACACTTCTGAGTCTATCCCTTCTGTTATGTCGTTCACATATACCAAGAACAGCACAGGTCCTAGGACTGACCCCTGCAGAACTCCGCTTGTCACAGGCGCCCACTCTGACACCTCGTCACGTACCATGACTCGTTGTTGCCTCCCTGTCAGGTATTCTCTGATCCATTGCAGTCGCTTTCCTGTTATGTGCCTGATCCTCTAGCTTTTGCAGTAACCTCTTGTGAGGAACTGTGTCGAAGGCCTTCTTGCACTCCAAAAAAAATGCAGTCGATCCACCCATCTCTCTCTTGTCTTACTTCTGTCACCTTGTCATAAAACTCTAGTAGGTTTGTGACACAAGATTTTCTTTCCCTGAAACCATGCTGGTTGTCAATTATACACTTGTTTCTTTCCAGGTGCTCCACCACTCTCCTCCTGATGATCTTCTCCATGACCTTGCATACTATACACGTTAGTGATACAGGTCTGTAGTTTAGTGCCTCATGTCTGTCTCCCTTTTTAAAAATTGGGACTACATTTGCCATCTTCCATACCTCAGAGAGTTGCCCAGTTTCAAATGATGTGTTGAAGATCTTTGTTAATGGCACACACAATATCTCTGCTCCCTCTTTAAGGATCCACGGAGAGATGTTGTCTGGTCCCACCGCCTTTGAGGTGTCAAGTTCGCATAGCAGCTTCTTCACCTCCTCCTTGGTTATATGTACCTCATCCAGCACTTGCTGGTGTACCCCCCTGTTCTGATTTCCTGGAGTCCTACTGGTTTCCACTGTAAATACTTCTTTAAATCTCGTGTTGAGCTCCTCACATACCTCTCGGTCGTTTCTTGTGAATTCCCCATCACCCTTCCTCAGTCTGATTACCTGGTCCTTGACTGTTGTTTTCCTCCTGATGTGGCTGTACAACAGCTTCGGGTCAGTCTTGACTTTCGATGCTATGTCATTTTCATGTTGTCGCTGAGCCTCCCTTATCTGTGCATATTCGTTTCTGGCTCTTCGGCTAATCTCTATTTTCCTGAATTCTCTGTCTTCTGTACCTTTTCCATTTTCTAGTACACCTAGGTTTTGCCTCCCTACACCTTTGGGTGAACCAAGGACTCGTTCTGTTCTTCCCATTATTTCTGTTTCCCTTGGGAACAAACGTCTCCTCTGCCTCCTTGCATTTTGTTGCCACATAGTCCATCATTTCTTGTACTGGTTTTCCTGTCAGTTCACTCTACCACTGAATGTCTTGAAGGAAGTTCCTCATGCCTGAGTAGTTCCCCCTTTTGTAGTTTGGTTTTTCCCACCCTATTCCTGCTACTCTCTCCACTTGGAGGTCAACTATGTACTCGAAGCACAGAACCACATGGTCACTAGCTCCCAGGGGCTTTTCATACATGATATCCTCGATGTCCGAACTACTCAAGGTGAATACAAGGTCCAGTCTTGCTGGTTCATCCTCTCCTCTCTCTCTTGTAGTGTCTAACATGATGCATGAGGTTTTCCAGTACCACATCCATCATCTTGGCTCTCCATGTTTCGGGCCCCCATGGGGCTCCAGGTTTTCCCAGTCAATCTCCTTGTGATTGAAATCACCCATAACTAGTAACTTTGCTCCCCCCATGTGTGCTGTCCTGGCCACCTCGGCTAGTGTGTCAACCATTGCTCTGTTGCTCTCATCGTATTCTTCTCTTGGTCTCCTGCAGTTCTGTGGTGGGTTGTACATTACTGCAATTATCACCTTATGTCCCTCAGACTGGATTGTTCCTACTAAGTAGTCCCTTTCGCCCGTGCCATCCATTCCTTCCATTTTCTCAAAACCCCACTGGTTTTTAATGAGCAGTGCAACTCCTCCTCCCCCTCTCCTCCCTCTGTCTTTCCTGAGGATTTGATATCCGGATGGAAAGATTGAATCTGTTATTATTCTGGTGAGTTTTGTTTCTGTGAGTGCTATTATGTCTGGGGATGTCTCCTTGATTCTTTCGTGCCACTCCTCATACTTATTTGTTATTCCATCTGCATTTGTATACCACACCTTCAACTTTTCTAAGACTGTGGTCTGGGAGGTGTATTAGGGTTGGAGAAGTGGGAGACCTGATAAGGAACTATGGGTGGTTGCTGTGGGGGTGGAGTTTGTAATGCAGTGGGTGGGGGCATTGAATGCGGCATTGGTATGCGCCATTAAGTGCTACACCATATAATTCTGCATCCTGTATACCATACGTATCCCAGATGATTAAAGGCAACAGGACGGGAACAGCTTGCGGCGAAATCGCCCCGGAACCAGTTCAATGCCCACAGTATTTACCCTCTTCCTTACACCCTGCGCCATATTGGAAAAAAACAGGAAGTCTTCCAATCGCAGAGAGAGGGCAGCAGGCGCACGTCTGCTCACACCAACAGACGAGCAGAGAATGTCGTATTATTATTATTATTATCAAAAAGAAGTGCTAAGGAATGTCGTAGTAGAAGTAGTAGTAATAGTAGTAGTAATGGAAGTAGTAGTACTGAGAGTAGTAATACTAGAAGAAATGAAAGCAGTAGCAGTAGTAATATAATAATAGTAATAGTAGTATTAGCAATTGTAGTAGTAATAGTAGTACTATTAATACTAGTAGCAATAGTACTAGTAGTAATAATGACAGTAGTAATAGTAGTAGAAGTTGTAGTAGTAGTAGTAGTATTAGTAATAGCTGTAGTAGTAATTGTAGAAGTAGTAGTAATAGAGTAGTGGTGATAGTAGAAAAAGTAGTAATAATAGTAGTAGTAGTAGTAGTAATAGTAGCAGCAGTATTAATCGTGGGAATTTTTAAGGTTAACTGTATGAAGTTCCTCATTACATTCTTACAAATAATGTCACTGGGAGGTGACAACCATGTGTTGTTCACAGTAGTTACCCCGTGAAGGCGTGTGGGAAACTTGAGTCACTTACAGGATTCTTTATCTTTGTAACTTGTGAGTTCATTACCTTTGTACCTAGTTCAGCTATCAAAACTTTGGGGCCAAGTCCATGGGTGTGAAGGCTTACTCAGCCCTGTAACAACTTCAGACAGTATTACCAAAGCTGGCTCCTCATGAAAATTAATGAATAGAAAAAGAAATAATTCACAAAGATAAACACTTTATTATTTAGTAATACAAAGATAAATCATTGAAACATGAATGTGTATCCTACTTTAAAGGAAAATGAAAAATGAAATGGAAAAATGACATTTGAATCCAACGCTAATATGTACAGTTAAACTGGGGTGTCTGGTTGCTGTTGACACCGTCTTGTAGAAATTGTAGCCGTTGCTTATGATGTAAGGGAGGGGGTCAGAGGCGTTGAGTGACAACCCAACGACTAGTTCTTCACAGAGTCTATAGCCTTGAATAGTCAGTCCAGATGACAGGAACGCAGGTTCTTCACCACTGCAAAGTTGAGGGGTAGTTGCCTGCGGTTGACTACAATTAATCAGGTAGATCAAAAAGTGACGTCTCAGGACCTGTTTACAGTCTGTCTCCTTCAACACGTTTCTTTGGTTGGCAGATGATCCGAGCTGTCATTCCAAGCTGGAAAGAGACAAAGATTACCCACTGCTTAAGAAATCACTGTCCATGATAAGTACAGTATTTAAGAGAAGTGGTGATTATCTACAAACATAACATGGGACTTAACACTGAAAGGACTAAGTTTATTATTGGTCAAAAGTTAAGCTTTCAACCAATATATCCACTAGAATAGGAGCAGAGGCTTTTACTAACAGTTGTGCTGGGAGCTGTGAGTCAAGTGATTACTGTTTGGTCCGAGCCCCACACGTCACTTTTTGGGGTGGAGAAATGGGGGAGGAGGGGATAGTGGGAGATAGACTGACCCTACCTTAACAAGCAGACTGGCAATTAAACTATCTTCACCATATACTCACTCGCTACTTCTATCCCTTGAACTTTTCCCTCACACTGGGCCCATTATGTACCTCTGTAATCTTTTGATTACTGGTTTGTCTGCATCGCTCTTGGGCCGTGCGGACAGGCTGCGCAGTAGCTCCTGATTCGTCTAGTCTCTGCGCAGTTTTCACCAGTCTACTCACAATGGCGGAAGGAGGACGCAGGCGCGTCAACACTGTCTTCCTTGATTTAGTGACTGGCTTATTTAATAGTCAGAATACTCATCTTCTGCTGACGGCGATCCTGAGAGATACATATGGAATTGCCAATGAAGACCTTTACGGTGTAGCATTAAATGGCAATACGAGGCTATTCGTCAAATTCAGACAAGGCTGCACCTATGAGAATATGGTTGCTAAATACCAGGATGTGATAAAGACCGTTAACCCTGGTGTTACCGTCCGCCTTCGAGATGTCTCCCGTGTTTACACATGGGTGAAGGTGCGCAACGTACCCTTTGAAGCGGACGAAAGTGATTTAAGGAACGTATTTGACCGTTACGGTACCGTGCATCTGGCGGCGTTGGGACGCTGGCGTGATAGCCCTCTTGTTGGCATGCCAGAAGTAAGTAAGTAAGTAAGTAAGTAAATTTATTCAGGTATACACAATACAGTTACATAGAATTATCATACATAGCAGCATATGTGTAGAGAACCTAGGATAACCCAAAAAAGACAGACAGAGTGATTTATTTCCATTGGGGTCCTTTAATTTCCATTGGGGTCCTTTTATTTCCATTGGGGTCCTTTTATTTCCATTGGGGTCCTTTCTTTGAAGATGTCCCTTAAGCACCCGATACCGTCGTATGTGGTATTGGAGGACTTCAGAACGCAAGTGTATGTAACATATTCAGGTCAAAGGCGCACGTGCAGACTCTGTGGGGTGTATGACCACATTGAAGCACAATGTCTGACGAAGCATGGAAGACCAGAGGTCGCAACGAGGACGGAGGCGACAGCAGCACCGCAGTCATACGCTGGGGCTACAGAGCGTGGGAAACTGTGGAGTGAGGAGGTCGAGGGGGAGACAGAGGAGTCACCTGCCTGCGTAACTCTACCAGGTGTGGAGGAGGACGTAGGCGTGGTGTCGGCGACGCAGGAGGATGCATACGCACCCGCCCAGGATGACATGGAAGCATCCATCCAAGAGGCTTTAAACGTTTTGTTGGAAGCTTCAACAGCTGATGGACTCCAGGGTGGGCTGGAGGATGTACGTGTACAAGTGGGAGAGGGAGGTGTCACACAGTCGACTGTAGAACAACAGGTTGTGACTGTGGAGGTACACAGGGATGATAGTTCCGAAGTTGATATGATCATCGATCGTGGCTGTCGCAAAAGGGCTGCGTGACGACAGATAGTGATGACGTTTTTAACTCCTGGACAAAGATCTGGGAAAAAGGCATGGCATGATGAGACCCGTAGAGGAGTGGGTGGATCCAAAAATGTTCAGCAAGATCGAGAGGAAGGCATAGGAGGACGTGGGGAAAGAAGTGGAGAAAATCACAAAGGTGTTTACCTGGAGTTTACCTGGAGAGAGTTTCGGGGGTCAACGCCCCCGCGGCCCGGTCTGTGACCAGGCCTCCTGGTGGATCAGCGCCTGATCAACCAGGCTGTTGCTGCTGGCTGCACGCAAACCAACGTACGAGCCACAGCCCGGCTGATCAGGAACTGACTTTAGGTGCTTGTCCAGTGCCAGCTTGAAGACTGCCAGGGGTCTGTTGGTAATCCCCCTTATGTGTGCTGGGAGGCAGTTGAACAGTCTCGGGCCCCTGACACTTAATGTATGGTCTCTTAACGTGCTAGTGACACCCCTGCTTTTCATTGGGGGGATGGTGCATCGTCTGCCAAGTCTTTTGCTTTCGTAGTGAGTGATTTTCGTGTGCAAGTTCGGTACTAGTCCCTCTAGGATTTTCCAGGTGTATATAATCATGGTGAGATCCTCCGACATAATCACTCCCAGGTCTTTGACGTTGGTGTTTCGCTCTATTTCGTGGCCAGAATTTGTTTTGTACTCTGATGAAGATTTAATTTCCTCATGTTTACCATATCTGAGTAATTGAAATTTCTCATCGTTGAACTTCATATTGTTTTCTGCAGCCCACTGAAAGATTTGGTTGATGTCCGCCTGGAGTCTTGCAGTGTCTGCAATGGAAGACACTGTCATGCAGATTCGGGTGTCATCTGCAAAGGAAGACACGGTGCTGTGGCTGACATCCTTGTCTATGTCGGATATGAGGATGAGGAACAAGATGGGAGCTAGTACTGTGCCTTGTGGAACAGAGCTTTTCACCGTAGCTGCCTCGGACTTTACTCTGTTGACGACTACTCTCTGTGTTCTGTTAGTGAGGAAATTATAGATCCATCGACCGACTTTTCCTGTTATTCCTTTAGCGCGCATTTTGTGCGCTATTACGCCATGGTCACACTTGTCGAAGGCTTTTGCAAAGTCTGTATATATTACATCTGCATTCTTTTTGTCTTCTAGTGCATTTAGGACCTTGTCGTAGTGATCCAGTAGTTGAGACAGACACGAGCGACCTGTTCTAAACCCATGTTGCCCTGGGTTGTGTAACTGATGGGTTTCTAGATGGGTGGTGATCTTGCTTCTTAGGACCCTTTCAAAGATTTTTATGATATGGGATGTTAGTGCTATTGGTCTGTAGTTCTTTGCTGTTGCTTTACTGCCCCCTTTGTGGAGTGGGGCTATGTCTGTTGTTTTTAGTAACTGAGGGACGACCCCCGTGTCCATGCTCCCTCTCCATAGGATGGAAAAGGCTCGTGATAGGGGCTTCTTGCAGTTCTTGATGAACACAGAGTTCCATGAGTCTGGCCCTGGGGCAGAGTGCATGGGCATGTCATTTATCGCCTGTTCGAAGTCATTTGGCGTCAGGATAACATCGGATAGGCTTGTGTTAATCAAATTTTGTGGCTCTCTCATAAAAAATTCATTTTTATCTTCGACTCTCAGTCTAGTTAGCGGCTTGCTAAAAACTGAGTCATATTGGGACTTGAGTAGCTCACTCATTTCCTTGCTGTCATCTGTGTAGGTGTTAAGAGTGTTAAGATATCTAAGGGTAAACCATCAATGAAATCTTCAGGTGTATTACTCTAAATGTTAATGGTTTGAAATCAGACAACAAGCGTAACTGTCTAGTAGCGTTATTGAGGAAAAATGTTCCTGACGTTGTGTTTTTACAGGAACACAATCACAAATCTCTTGGGGAATTGATAATTCCTGAATATGTAGTGTACATGGGCATTCCTCGCCCAGCTGCCGGTGAGGGTGGACGTTTGCTACTCCTCTCTGACAGGCGCAAGTGCTAGCCAGGCTGTCACAATGGTGGTTGGGGTGCGACGCAGAATTAACACTGTCGGCATAGAATTATTGAGAGGTACAATTAATCAAGATTCGGCGTCGACGTTGTTGCCTCTGATTATTCGAGAGACATATGGGATTGAGGATTGCGACCTTTACGGTGTAGCCTTAAATGGAAATTACCGAATGTTCGTGAAACTGCTGTCATCACACGTGTATGAGGATCTACTTGCTCAATATCAGGATATTGCTATCGAGGTTAACGAGGGCATCCTGGTAAAGATGGTCGATGTTTCGAGTCAATTTACGTATGTAAAGTTACGTAATGTGCCTTTCGAGGCAAATGAAGCTGACCTACGTAGTGTGTTCGGGAAGTTTGGAACTGTACACGTAGCTCAACAAGGCAAGTGGACGGCAGGGGCTTATGTGGGTTATCCAGAAGGTAGTTTTAGCCTAAAGATGACTCTGAGGCAACCTATACCTTCGTATGTGTTCTTAGAGGAATTTAGGACACAAATACTCGTAACTTACGCTGGCCAACGTAGAACTTGTAGACTGTGTGATAGTTATGATCACATAGCGGCTGAATGTGTGCGGCGGAGGACTGGCCAGGGAATACCAAGGAGTGACATTACGAGGCGAGGACCTACAGTGACAGATCAGAACCGCCAGGATGGACGTAGGCGTGGTCGGTTGTGGAGTGAGGAAGTGGAGGAAATGCAACGTGAGGTGGAGCATGAGGGTGCAGTGCAGCAATTGAGTGCGTCTGCAGAGGATGTGATGCACGAGGCGGACAAGGACGTACCGAATGACGTAGAAATTGACGTAGTGCTTGAGACAGTTTTGCAGGAGATGTTCCCTAAATCGGAGGAAGCCTTGACAGAGGTAACGACGGAAGACCAGGTACAGGGACAAGGGGAACCATGCGGGTCTGAAGAAAGGAATGTAATGTCGGCTTGGCCAAGTAGTGAGAAGGGGAATGAGGTGATAGAGGTGGAGGTGCACAATGAGGAAGGTCAGGAGACTAGCATGGCGGAAGTGGAAGTGTCGAGGAAGCGGGCAGTTGTCACGTCTGACTCGGATGATGTCCTCACTCCAGCACAAAGACCAGGGAAAAAGGCGGGGATTTAAGGTGTGTGTAGAGGCACAGAGAAAAAGAAACGCCAGCAAGGGGTTAGGAGTGGAGGGGATGGGGTGAGTGCCAAGGACGGTGTGTATGAGGCTACTGGACAGCGGAAACATGTGGTGGGGAAAAGTGGGTGGAAAACGTAAGCAGGCCTAAGGTGTATGACAATTAATGTTAATGGTTTATGTAAGAGTGGTAAGTGTGTATGGTTGCGAGGACTGCTGTATCGTTACAAGGTAGATGTTGCCTTTATACAAGAGCATAACTTGAAAACAGGAAAATTGCTGGAGGTGGATGGATATAGGGCTTTTGTAACTCCAACGACACGTTTAAAAGGTGGAGTAGGTGTTTTAATTCGTGAGGCAAGCCCGTTTGTTTTGCAAAGGTTTGAGGGGGGGGGTAAGGGAAGAATAATGAGAGTGGACAGGTGGTGGATGCATGAACGCGTGTCCTTTGTTGGAGTGTATGCTCCGGCGGAGAATGATGCGAGGGTAAAATCGGCATTTGTAAGGGATGATCTGGTGTATTTCTTGAGAGCGCTGCCCAGGGTTGCATTGATTGGGGGAGATTGGAATTGTATAATACGGAGATTTGATGTGATGCCAGCGGGGGCGGGATATTTTTCAAACGTGTTGCGAGACCTGTGTAGAGATATTGGGGTACGAGATGCATTTTGGGGTGGAATAGGTGAAGTGCAACATACGTATGTAAGGAGGGAATATGCAGCTAGACTGGATAGGATCTATATAACGCAAGGGGCTTCAGTGGAGTCTTTTAACACTATAGAAGCAATTTATTCAGATCACAGGGCAGTGGTGGTGGGGGTAGCATGGGACTCGTTAGTGAAACGGTTTGAAAGCTACTGGAAATTAAACACGCGACTCCTTGAGGATGAGGAAGTGGAGGAGGGGTTTGCTTCGCTGTGGAGGAAGCTAAGTGAGGAGGCAAAAAGGGTTGATAATGTTGTACGTTGGTGGGACAGTGTGGCCAAGGAGAGGATTCGTAGGTTTTACGTGGGTGAGGGGAAGCGTATAAATCGACTGAAGTATGGATTAACAAATTATTTGGAAAGTAGAATAGGATACTATCATGAGCAAGGAGTAGTGGGAGGGGTATTCCAAACAGAGGCAATAGATGATCTGAAGAGCAGGATAAGAGAGGTGCAGGAGGAGAGATTTCATGTGGTGCGGGTGCAGGTGGGTGTGGAGGAAGTGCTTTGGGGGGACAAACCATCGGCATGTGTGTTGAGGAGACAACAGCAGAGGAGGACAGCGACCACAATAGCAGATTTGGAAGTGCACACTGAGGTGAAAGGGTTTAGGGAGGGCAGGTGTTAAAAACAATGGAGGTGATGAGTATGTTCGCGGATGCGTGGTATGGGCATTATTGGAAAAGTAAAGGAGTTAATAGGGAGGATCTTGATGGGGTGTGTGCTGTAGAGCCCGTAGCTCTGGGGAGAAAGGACAGGGAAGCTTTGGGTGGTGAGATTGAAGAGGGGGAGATATGGAGAGCGCTTGTAGACATGTGCAGAGGCAAAGCACCAAGCATTGATGGACTACCAAGTGAATTTTACTTAAAACATTGGGATCTGTTAAGGGGTTTTTTAGTAACGCTGTTCAATAGAATGAAAGACGGGGGAGAATTGGGCGAGAAGCAAAGTACAGGGGTCGTAGTGCTTGTGCCCAGGGGTAAGGGGCAGAGTACACTTAAGGATTACAGGGCGATTACTCTCATGTGTGCGGACTATAAATTGTTCGCGAAGATTTTGGGGAATAGGTTAAAATGTGTAGTGGGACGTGTAGTTTCAAAAGGTCAACTAGGGTTGCCAGGTCGGTCGATGGTCATGGGACACAGAATTCTAAAGGGGTTTGTTGAGAGTTTTGAGGGGACGCAGGAAGGAGAGGGTATGGTGGCGATTGATTGGCAGGGTGCTTATGATCAGGTGGAAATGGAGGGTTTAAGACAGATCCTTAGCAAACAAGGTTTTGGGGATGAGATTGTGGGGTGGGTTGAAACGTTGTATAAAGGGGCAAAAGCGAGAATTCAGATCAATGGACGTGTGGGAGGTGTGGTGAACATGGATAGGGGCATGAGGCAGGGTTGCCCGCTATCACAGTTATTATTTGCATGTGTGCAAGATCCATTTTATAGGTTGGTTGAGACCAGAGTGTGTGGTGGGGAGGGGTCGAGGGAGGGCTTGATTAGGCATCATGTGGTAGGTTACGTGGATGACACGACACTCCTAGTCCGGAAGGGAACAAGATTGAGAGAGTTGGGAGGGGTGGTTGGCATGTTTGGAGGGGCGACAGGCATGACGGTAAACGTTGAGAAAACAAAGATCATGGGGCTAGGGGAGTGGAGAGACAGAGTTGATTGGGACTGTGATGTGGTGAGAAGGCAGTTATTAATATGTGGCATTTCGTATAGAGCGACCATACGGGAGGCTAGGGAGGCGAATTCGTTGAGAATGGTGGAACGCGTGGAACATCGGTTGGGGATGTTACGGCCTTATCACTTGACATTGTTGCAACGGGCGATTGTTATTAACGTATTGCTGTACAGTAAGGTATGGTATGTAGCAGCAGTTTTTCCATTGCTGAGGGCTGAGATTACTCGTATCCTTAGAAGTGTTTTTAGGTTCTTATGGGGCTCAGGATGTGAATGGATGAAGAGGGAGGTGGTGAGTTTGCCGGTGAGGAAGGGAGGTTTAGGTTTGTTGGACCTGGGAAGGAGGGTGAAATGCATTTTCGTCAGGTGGGAGTGGAAAAGATTAGGGGGACAGAGTGGGACATGCATGCAAAGGTTACATGATATTTTGAGGGGAATGTATGTGGGTGGGGAATGGAGGGAGTGTGAGATTTTGTTGAGGGCACTTTTGTGGGCGCGCGAGCCAGACAAATTAAAGGTGAGGGATTTATATCGAATATTGAGGGTAGAGGAGATGGCCCCAGTTGAGGGGCTGTTCCTGATGTATGCATGGGGCACTATATGGAGTCTGTTCGGTAAACTAAAGCTAGGGCCCAGGGTGCGAGAGATCATGTTTAAATTTTTACACGGGATTCTGCCTACTGGATCAGTCCTCAGAAACAGACGTGTGGTAGAGGAGGGTTGGTGTGGGTTATGTGGGGAGTTGGAAACAGCCTATCACGTGGTATACTTTTGCGATTATTTGGGGAGTGTGAGGGAATGGCTGGGGAATGTGGTCAGGAGGATAGGAGGAACTGGGGTGTCAGTGTTGAGAGCACTGAGTCTTGATATAGGGGGGGGGTGGGGGAGAATGTGGCATGGGGAGTAGCTTATATCATGGTGGATTTCGTGTACATATCGTGGGGAATGAGAGGGGTGGATAATGGGGAGACGAGGAAACGAGTTTTAGCGAGGATTTTTTGTAGGTCAATGAATAGGAATCGGGAAATTTATGGGAGGAGATGGGAGGGAGCTTTCACTGAGGGTTACAGGTCCATAACTGTTGGGGAGTTGCTAGAGTTGTGAGGGGGGGAAGTGGGTTTAGATTGTTGTGTAAAGCATTCGATAAAAAAGGGGGGGTACCAAACGGGCTTGCCAAAAAAAAAAAAAAAAAAAAAAAAAGAGGCCAGCCCGTTTTCTTTACACCCCTGTGAGTTTGGGGAGGAGGGGAGGGTGGTGCGGGTGGTAGGGGCATGGGGTGGGATGCAGGTGGGATTCATCGGCGTCTATGGGCCAGCGGAGAGTGATATGGTGTATCATTTAAGGTCGCTGCCAGCCGTCACGATCATCGGGGGAGATTGGAATTGTCTTGATCGCCGCAAGGATGTCGAACCTAGGGAAAGGAGTTTTTTTTTCGGGTTTTTTAGGGGACTTACTGCGGGGTGTGAATGTCATTGATGTGGGGGGGATGAGGTAGGGAGGAGTGTGCATACATTCATTAGGAGGGAGTATGCAGTGCGATTGGATCGCATATATGTTTCTAGGGGAGTCATGGTTCGAACCGTTTGTGCTCTAAATGTGAGTTTTTCTGACCATAGAGGAGTCATGGTGGACGTGGATTGGGAGGGATTACCGAGGCGATACAGGGGTTTCTGGAAACTGAATGTTGGGTTCATGCGTAAAAGGAGCGTGAGGGAATCTTTTGCGAGTGTATGGAAGGAATGGTGGGATAACCATAGGGTAGGGAGTGATATTATTGAGTGGTGGGACACGGTTGGCAAGAGAAAAGTGAGGAACTTCTATCAGAAGAGTGGGGTAGAGGAAAGGAAAATGCAACGAGGAACTTTGTATTATCTGGAAAGCCAACTGCAGGAATGTTATATGCATGGTACGGGGCTGTACCCAGTGGTGAAAATTGAAAACTTAAAGTGCATGATAGGGGATATTCATAATCGTAATTTTGATGTGGCGTGGATAGCGAGTGGCATTAATGAGGTATTATGGGGAGATCGCCCTTCGGCGGTTGTCTTATGGGAGTAGGGCAAATGCCAAAGGGCGACAGAATTAATGGGATTGGAAGTGCACGAGCAAATGGGGGCGTATAGCATGGGACAGTACATTACGACAACTGAGGGAATGAGTTGCTATGTGGATAAATGGTATGAATCGCAATATGAAAATGTGGGGATCTCTAAAGAGGCGCTAGAAAAAATGGGTGAATGGGTATGTTGTGATATAGAGAATAAGGATCGCATGTATTTGAATGGATGCATAAGTGAGGAGGAGGTTAGGCTAGCGGTAGGGAGTATGAGTGCTGGGAAATCACCGGGGATCGATGGTATCTTATCGATGGTATCTTATCTTATCTTATCTTATTTCTATAAGGAAAACTGTGAATGCCTACGCGAATTTCTAGTGGTATTATTTAACGAAATGAAAACAAGTGGAAGACTCGGGAAACAACAAAGAACAGGTGTTATGGTTATGATTCCAAAAAAGGCTACGGAGAACTGTGTTCAAAATTATAGGCCGATATCATTAATGTGTGGTGATTATAAAATATTTGCGAAAATGTTAGGTAATAGAATTAAAAGGGTGTTAGAAAAGGTATTGGATGAAGGGCAATATGGGGTACCCGGAAGATCAATGTGTGTGGGGCAAGGTATTATACGCAGGTTCATTGACAAAAGCAGGAAGGGTAATGCAGGGGGAATACTGGCTTTGGACTTGCACGCGGCATACGATTGTGTGGAGTGTGAGGCTTTATGGAAGTTCATTCAGTGGAAAGGATTCGGGAAGGAAATCGTAAGTTGGACGATGGCTTTGTATGAGCAGGCTATGTTTAGGGTATAGATAAACGGCAGGTTAGGAAATTTAATTGGAATGAAACGAGGTTTGAGGCAGGGGTGTCCTGTATCGCAGATTCTTTTTGCGTTAATTCAGGACCCTTTTTTCAAAACTGTATGGGAGAGTGTGAATGAGAGTGAAATGCGAGGGAGGGTGGGGATAAAAGCGGGAATCGTAGGCTACGTGGATGACACCACGATTTTATATAGGGGATCACAGGATTTACGAAAAATGGGTGAATTGGTGGAACTTTTTGGGAGAGCAATGGGGATGAAGATCAATAAGGAAAAGTCAATGCTTATGCACGTGGGATATAGCATTAGTGGGGAAATAGATCAGGAGGAGGGTTGGCCTTTAGTAAATCACATCAAGGTATGTGGGATTGTATATATGAGAAACATTCAGGAAGCGAGGAAGGTTAATTCACGTGAGGTTGTGGATAGGGTGTTAGGTCGATTGGCGGGGTTGCGTGCGGGAGGTTTAACTTTGCATCAGCGTGTAATCGTGGCGAATGTGCTTTTGTTCAGTAAGTTGTGGCATGTGGTAAGTATGTATCCGTTAGTTGCTTGTGATGAGAAACGTTTATTGAAGCGTGTATTTAGATATATATGGGGTTCTGGTTGTGATTGGTTAGCGAGAGATGTTGTATATTTACCGACTAGTCGGGGTGGACTGGGGTTAATGAATCTGCACATCAGAATCTTAGATATGTACGTTAAACATAGTTATTTGCGTGAGGGTCGGAGGGTTGGTACAGGTTTGAATTGGATTCGAGAGGATTTGGTATGATGGATGTATGGTGGGGATGTTACGAGATGCGAGAACATGCTGAGGGTTTTAATTTATGCAAGGGATCCAAGTCGAATCAAGACTAGAAAACTGGCAAGGGTGGGAGAGAGGGAGGAGGTGGCTAGCGTAGAGGGTATATATCCAATGTATGCATGGCGTGATATTTGGGGTCGCTTGAAGGAGTTACGATTGAGGGCCGGGGTACGGGAGGTCATGTATAAATTCCTTCACAATATATTGCCTTCCGGGGAGGTTTTAGCGAATAGACGTGTGCAAGTAGGTAAGGAGCGTTGTGTGTGTGGGGATATTGACACGGCTTTCCACGCAGTGTATTTTTGTGAGAGATTGGAAGCGGTAAGAGTGTGGTTTAGCAGAGTTATACATGTGGTGGGAGGTGGGAGAATTAGTGTCTTAAGAGCATTAAGTCTAGATGTGGGGGGTAGGGTTGCCGGTACAAAGGGCAATTGGATATCTAGTCACTGACTTTGTAATGGTGAAGCTGGAGGTGCTGTCCTGGGAGACAGTAATGGTGAAGCTGGAGATTTTGTCCAGGTAGTCGGGAATTATACACAGGAAGGAATGCATATAAATGACCTCATAGGAGACAGGAGCCGTAGTGGGGAAACAAGTGTAGTCAAAGATAAGATAAAACCAATATTGCAAACAAGAAATACAACAGGAAATAGCAAACAAGAGGACTCCACTAGCAATAGTGAGGATATATTACCAAAAACAACTGGTGGGAGCTCCATTGTTGGTGCTAGGGAAGATAGGAATAAGACAGGTAAACATGCACCAACAGGGAATACAGTCACAGAAACCCAAGGCAAACGGAAACCAAGCCTGTGCACATACTATGCACTTGGTATCTGCAGACATGGGAAATCTGGAAAAACAGATGGGACGTGCAACTATGACCACCCTAGAAAATGCCATGCCCATATGACAACAGGAAAATGCAAACTCCCTTCCTGTAAGCTTTTTCACCCTGAAATGTGTACCTCTTCAGTACAGGAAAGACTGTGCTATAACTTAAATTGCCAGGCACACCATCTAAAGGGGAAAAAAAATACAAAACATCCAGGCCATGGAAAAACCTGGGTAGCCACAGCCACTCAAGAGGGAGAGGTTTTTTAGTGCCAGGAAGGAAAAAAAAAACTGGCAGGAAATGGCAGAAATTGTACACCAAATCCAGTCATTCCTGGATTGGAACCACAGTCGATGGCCTCCACTCCAAACCAACAGATACAGATACTAATGCCGGAAAAAAAATCCCCCCCCCAGTACCAACAATACCACCAGTCCGATGACATTCTTCTTTGCAAATATACAGGGTCTAAAGCCAGCAACAAACAACAAAATACCTTTCATCCGTGGACTGCTTGCAGAGGCAAAGGCAATGTTCACGGCTTTCACTGAGACCCACATAAAGGATCACTTAGACAACGAAATATGGATCCCAGGTTACAACCTATACAGATGTGACAGAGTGAGCAGGCAAAAGGAAGGGGGGTTGGCCTGTACATTGCAGAGTCACTTGTTTGCACAGAACTGCTTAATGCCTCAAATGATGTAGTGGAAGTTTTAGCAGTAAAGGTCGAGAACCAAAACCTAGTCATTGTGGTAGTCTACAAGCCTCCGGATGCAACATCCCAGCAATTCCAGGAACAGCTGTTAAAAATTGACCACTGTCTGGAAAATCTTCCAGCTCCTGCACCCAACATCTTGCTCCTGGGGGATTTCAACTTAAGGCACCTAAAATGGAGGAATATAGCAAATAATATTGTTGCAGTAATAACACCAGGAGGCAGCTCTGATGAAAACTCACACTCACACGAGCTTTTAAATCTCTGCACAAAATTCAATTTAAACCAGCAAATAATAGAGCCTACTAGAATGGGGAATACACTAGACCTCATCTTCACTAACAATGATGATCTGATAAGAAATGTCACCATATCAAAAACAATATACTCAGATCACAACATAATTGAGGTTCAGACATGTATGTGCAGAGCCCCAGACCGACAAAATGAGATTAGTCACGAGGGAGCATTCACCAAATTCAACTTCAATAACAAAAACATAAAGTGGGACCAAGTAAACCAAGTCCTAACCGATATAAGCTGGGAAGATATACTAAGCAACACAGACCCCAACTTATGCCTAGAACAGATTAACTTGGTGGCACTCGATGTATGCACAAGACTTATTCCTTAAAGAAAAAGAAGGAGTAGATGTAAAATAGAAAGAGACAGGCGCTCTCTTTACAGGCGACGGAAAAGAATAACAGAGCGGCTAAAAGAGGTCAATCTATCTGAAATGCGTAGGGAGACACTGGTCAGAGAAATAGCAAACATCGAACTTAAGCTAAAGGAATCTTATAGGAGTCAGGAATCGCGGGAAGAACTAAAAGCCATAAATGAAATCGAAAGAAACCCAAAGTATTTCTTCTACTAAGCCAAATCAAAGTCGAGAACAACGTCCAGTATTGGGCCCTTACTTAAACAAGATGGGTCCTACACAGATGACAGCAAGGAAATGAGTGAGCTACTCAAGTCCCAATATGACTCAGTTTTTAGCAAGCCACTAACCAGACTGAGAGTCGAAGATCAAAATGAATTTTTTATGAGAGAGCCACAGAATTTGGTTAACACAAGCCTATCTGATGTTATCCTGACGCCAAATGACTTCGAACAGGCGATAAATGACATGCCCATGCACTCTGCCCCAGGGCCAGACTCATGGAACTCCGTGTTCATCAAGAACTGCAAGAAGCCCCTACCACGAGCCTTTACCATCCTATGGAGAGGGAGCATGGACACGGGGGTCGTCCCACAGTTACTAAAAACAACAGACATAGCCCCACTCCACAAAGGGGGCAGTAAAGCAACAGCAGCGAACTACAGACCGATAGCACTAACATCCCATATCATAAAAATCTTTGAAAGAGTCCTAAGAAGCAAGATCACCACCCATCTAGAAACCCATCAGTTACACAACCCATGGCAACATGGGTTTAGAACAGGTCGCTCCTGTATGTCTCAACTATTGGATCACTACGACAAGGTCCTAGATGCACTAGAAGACAAAAAGAATGCAGATGTAATATATACAGACTTTGCAAAAGCCTTCGACAAGTGTGACCATGGCGTAATAGCGCACAAAATGCGTGCTAAAGGAATAACAGGAAAAGTCGGTCGATGGATCTATAATTTCCTCACTAACAGAACACAGAGAGTAGTAGTCAACAGAGTAAAGTCCGAGGCAGGCACGGTGAAAAGCTCTGTTCCACAAGGCACAGTACTCGCTCCCATCTTGTTCCTCATCCTCATATCTGACATAGACAAGGATGTCAGCCATAGCACCGTGTCTTCCTTTGCAGATGACACCCGAATCTGCATGACAGTGTCTTCCATTGCAGACACTGCAAGACTCCAGGCGGACATCAACCAAATCTTTCAGTGGGCTGCAGAAAACAATATGAAGTTCAACGATGAGAAATTTCAATTACTCAGATATGGTAAACACGAGGAAATTAAATCTTCATCAGAGTACAAAACAAATTCTGGCCACAAAATAGAGCGAAACACCAACGTCAAAGACCTGGGAGTGATCATGTCGGAAGATCTCACCTTCAAGGACCATAACATTGTTTCGGTCGCATCTGCTAGAAAAATGACAGGATGGATAATGAGAACCTTCAAAACGAGGGATGCCAAGCCCATGATGACACTCTTCAGGTCACTTGTTCTATCTAGGCTGGAATATTGCTGCACACTAACAGCACCTTTCAAGGCAGGTGAAATTGCTGACCTAGAAAATGTACAGAGAACCTTCACGGCGCGCATAACGGAGATAAAACACCTCAATTACTGGGAGCGCTTGAGGTTCCTGAACCTGTATTCCCTGGAATGCAGGCGGGAGAGATACATGATTATATAGACCTGGAAAATCCTAGAGGGACTAGTACCGAACTTGCACACGAAAATCACTCACTACGAAAGCAAAAGACTTGGCAGACGATGCAACATCCCCCCAATGAAAAGCAGGGGTGTCACTAGCACGTTAAGAGACCATACAATAAGTGTCAGGGGCCCGAAACTGTTCAACTGCCTCCCAGCATACATAAGGGGGATTACCAACAGACCTCTGGCAGTCTTCAAGCTGGCACTGGACAAGCACCTAAAGTCGGTTCCTGATCAGCCGGGCTGTGGCTCGTACGTTGGTTTGCGTGCAGCCAGCAGTAACAGCCTGGTTGATCAGGCTCTGATCCACCAGGAGGCCTGGTCACAGACCGGGCCGCGGGGGCGTTGACCCCCGGAACTCTCTCCAGGTAAACTCCAGGTATACTTCATGGGCCTGCAGACACGTATCAGCAAGAGAGAGGATCAGGGCGCTGGCAGCGATTTTTTATGGTACACAGCAGAGGAATAGAGAGATTGCTGGAGGTAGATGGCTTTCGACTTTTTCGGTGGGATATTGTAATTTCCATATTCGTGATTTATGGACATTAGCACCGTAAAGGGTAGACGTGGCTGCCCTTTTCGTGTGTGGGCGAGGGTGACTGTTGTACGATAACCTTTTATAATACACATCTTTTGTATCAGAATTAACACATGCTATATTGATATTGTCGTCAGTATGATGATGACTTAAGATTAGATTTGTACAGTGTAACAGGAGTGTATTGTAGGTTTAGACTCTGTTAATGTATTTTTTGAGTGGGTGTTATCATACTCTTGTCATTGTTAGGTGATGGTTTACCCTTTAATACGATATGATTGTAACACTTAGGGTATGATGGGGGTTGACGGTAGATCATTGTATTCGCAAATGGCTAATTATTGTATTATTTAATTTTTTTTATCTTATATTGTGTCTTAAAAAAAAATTAATATGTATGGTGAGGGTTTACAATTTTTTCTTTCTGTAAGGCTAGGCACTCAATGCAATGATTGCTGTTTGTTTATGATGTGGACGGATCTTGTTAATGTAATTTGACTACAGGAAATTCCTTATAACCAATGTTAGAAATCAAACTGTTCCATATTTACATAATGTACTTATTGCACTTGCAGTTTGTTTTGTAAGCCGTGAGGCAGTTATAATCTTTACCATTTTAAGTTTAGGGAACAGATGTATCATTGTAGTTTATGCTTCATATTCTTACGTGTTGGAAGATTCATACTTATGGATAGCATTATAGATGTGTTAGGGTTAACTTAATTTATTGTGCACTCTTTTGGTTCTAATTTTATATTGTACTTTTCAGATAGGGGGAGGTTCTGTCTGGGGAAGGGGGGGTTCTGTCTGGGGAAGGGGGGGTTCTGTCTGGGGAAGGGGGGTTCTGTCTGGGGAAGGGGGGGTTTAGTTTGCAGGGTTACGGCATGTAGAATACTGTGCTCTTTTGAGTTAGTGCCTTATGACATTAAGTCATAGTACAGAATATCTGGTTTTACTTTTGATGTAGTTAGTACGGAAGTTTGTATCAATTCTCTCCTTAATTTGGTTACTGTTTGTGTTTTCATTAGATAATATTTGTTACATGATGTATAATTATTATATTTGTATGTGGTATTATATGAACATGGAAAGTTTATTACATTTGTTGACGGATAAGGCCTGTTTTTTTTTATGTGCTGTGATGTACTTTTTAAATAAAATATAAAAAAAAATCTTTTGATTACCGCCCACAGTGTTTATCATTCATTACCTTTGAAACTTGTCATGATTTTGACCAGCTCTACCTGGAGCTCATTACCTTTGTAAATTCTCATGATTAATGTGTTTATGATTCATTACCTTTGCAATTATTCATGAGTGTGACCAGCTCTACCTGGAGCTCATTACCTTTGTAACTTGGTCATGATTGTGACCAGATCTAGTTCATTACCTTTGTAACTTGCTCAGCTATCAAAACTTAGGAGTCCAGTCCCTGGACCAATTATGTACCTCTGTAATCTTTTGACTACTGCCCACAGGATGGGTATGTGGTGCATAATAAACATATTAAACTAACTATTACCGCCCACAGGATGGGTATGGGGTGCATAATAAACATATTAAACTAACTCCTGGCCACTTTGATTTACTCCCTCCGATTCCACAGCCACTAGGCACATCAATCCTGGGCCGGTATGATAAATTAGCGTTAGATAGCGCCCACAAGTTCGGCACTACAAATTATTTTTGGACTATGTATAAATTGGACCGATTAAAAGAGGGGTTGCGAGGTTGCGAGGTTCTGTCCTGAGGGTTGGTGAGGATGGGATGGAAGAAGGATGGGAGGGATGGAAAAATGGAAGAGGTTGGGAGGGTGGAGTAGGAGGTGGGGTAGCAGAAGTGAGTGGCCCATCCACTCTGGACCGTGATGTGCAGAGGTACTGCAGGAGGTTGTGCAGGAGCGAGATGTGCTGGTGGCAGCAGTGTCAGTAGAGTAGGGCTGGTACTCAGATGCCTGGCAGATGGCTAGTGGTGCTAAATAGCAAAGTGCTGGGGGACTTTGGTTGCTGGTAGGTGGTGATTAGGTAACTGAGCTGCTGTCGGAGCCATTGATGACTGGGTTGAATTTTGCTCTTTTGAGGTGTAGTACCGACATTTTGGAGTAGATGTGTGTTTTGTCGTTGAGGATGTCGAGTATGGATTGTTTTTTTTATATTTTATTTAAAACATTACAGTAAAAGGTCGAAATTATATTAAAAGGTACACAAAATGAGTTAAATCACAAATCTCCAATTTTCCCTTACAAAAAATGACTACACCAAACAAAGTGTTCTGACACCCTATCACTCCACACACCATATACACCCAGTTATACTAGAATTATATACCTGTGAAGGCTTAAACTTTTGTCACAATTTCACCCCCTCCCCCCACCCGCAAAATACAACCATCACCAACCTGATTGCATCTTAACTTGACATTAAAGGATACATAGTAATTATACTATCATGAGTGATACAGTAACACCATAGACACAAAAATATTAATAACAATATTAACAATGGGATACATGTCTTTACTTAACACAATGACACCTCAACCTGGTGAAAGAAAATACACTTCAAAAGATTAATATTTTAAGAAGGTTGCAACAATGAATGTCAAAAACTCCCAAAGGCAACTTATGTGCAATTATCTTAGCATGTAAACCCTATTCATTCAACATAGAATATAAATAAAAACTTTATATTATGAAAAACATCACAGAATACAAAGGTATAAAGTATAAAACCTTAGCCATGTAGCGGCTACAGGCAAAAAATTCCACATACTTCCCTAACACAGATAAAACAAAACTTTTTGTGACAACTGCACCTAAACACAACTCACATCATATGACTTAAGACTGCTATGTACATAGATAACAACATAATAATAAATCTAATTTGAATGAATCACAGTTGACAAATCTCATTGTACAAGTCCGAGTCCAACTTGTATGTAGTCTCATCTTTCTATATACAATAATATGCTTATTATCTACACATTAGACTACAACACACTGGACAAGCAACTGTCCATCACTTCCAACACAATATACTGCCCTACTCCTCACTCTGCACAGTGATAGAGGCAAGGATCCCCCCCATTTATACCTTATCCATCATTCACTACTACCTTGAAGGAACATGAGGACTATATGAATAGTGTATAGTCCATGACACACAAGAAACTGGCCAGCTCTACAGGTGCTTGCACCCATGGTCCATACATTATTCACTCACCCATCACTCATCCAACACACACGCAAACATTTGTTGTCGTCCATAACCAGGGAGGCAACCCTATTGTCACCCATGACTTCCCTACCCCAGCAACACTTTCCAGTCGTACCCTCCCCTCCCTCGTACATTACAAGTCTAATAAAACCTGTAACGTAAGTTGACTATATCCCTCTGAAATATCCCTCTCCCACCTCCTCCCATAAATTTCCTTATTTCTACATACTGTTTTATAGAACGTTACCGCTAACACCCTCCTCATCACATCACTAAACTGTTTCCCCCGCAATCCCCATGCTATATATATATAATCTACCATAATGTACCCCATAGCTCTGATGACACTCTCATCCCAACCCCCCACGTCGAGATTTAATGCTCTCAATACAGAAATTCCTTGACCTCCAATCCTATATATCACCTTATTTAACCACCCCTTGACACTCCTCAGTCCATCACAAAAATATACTACATGAAACGCCGACTCCTCCCCACCACATATCCCGCACACTCCCCCCCGTCAACTACTCGTCTATCCTGTATAACCACACCCGATGGTAAAATGCCGTGCAGAGAACGATACATTATGTCCCGAACACAAGGTTGCAACCTCATCCTACTCAACCTATTCCATATACTTCACCATGCATACATGGGGAAAATTCCCTCTACAGGCGCTACAACCCTCCCCGCTAACAATCTACACAACCTACTTATTTTGACCTTCCCCGGCTCTCGATCCCTCGCCATAGCCCTCAAAACAGTTTCATACTCATGCAACTCAATTCCTGTATACATCCGTTGCAATCTGTTGTGGATCCTGGCCAAACCTTCCCCCCCACTCACACCTTCCCTCATCACCTCCCTTTTAATGAAGAGACATTTGACTTTACATTTTAGGTCCAGCAATCCCAACCACCCCTGATGCACAGGTAACATTACCATGTCCCTTTTAAGCCAATCACAGCCCGAACTCCACAAGAATTTAAAAACCCTCTTAAGTATGTTCGTTATTGCCAGCCCAGTTAATGGGAACATGGCTGCCACGTGCCATACTTTGCTGTACAGTAAGATGTTAATAACAATGGCACGCTGCACAAGGGTCAAATGATAAGGTCGCAATGCACCCAAGCATCCCTGAATCCTGTCTACCATCCTAATCGAGTTTTCCACGTGTGCCACAGTCAGATCGTCTGCATAGATAAGACTGCAAATTTTTAACGAATTCACCTGCCTCCTCATGACTGCACTACCCTACTCAACCCTTCCCGCCCAAGCTCCTAACCTCATGACCATTGTCCACATCGCTCTCAGGCCGTGCGGACAGGCTGTGCAGTAGCTCCTGATTCAACTGACTTCTGCGCAGTTTTCGCAGACCACTACAAGTCACAAAATGGCGGACAGACAAGGCAGGAGAGTTAACACAGTCTGTGTTGCATTTACACAAGGCTCCCTCAGTGTTTCTACAATGCACACATTAATGCCAAGCATTATATGAGACGTCTACGGCATCCCCAATGAAGAATTATATGGCGTAGCTTTGAATGGGATGTCAAGGATATTTATATAATTCGTGAATGCCGGCTTCTACATCAAGATTGTGGAAACTTTTCAAGAAAGGAGAATGGTGGTGAATTCAGCTGTGGAAGTGTGTCTACATGACGTGTCGATGTATGTCACCTGGGTCAAGGTGAGAAATGTGCCTTTCGAGGTGGAGGAGTACGATCTGTGGGATGTTTTCAGCAGATACGGAATGGTTCATGCAGCGACCAAGGGAGTGTGGAGAGAGGGCCCATACGAGGGGTTCCTGGAGGGCTCCTTCACCATAAAGATGACGCTCCGCCAGTCGATTTCCTCTTATGTACATCTGGAGAAATATAGGACCCAGGTGTGTGTTCATTACACAGGCCAAAGGAAGACTTGCAGACTATGCAACTCTTTTGAGCATATGGCTGCCCAGTGCCCCCATCGACTGGTTGTCCACTCCCGGGACCATTCACCTGTGGACCTATGGGCTGAGGCTTTCGTGACTGAGCCTGGTACCTCAGTTGGGCAAGTGCCCAAGCTTTGGAGTGACGAGATGCAACAGGAGGACACACAGTCTACGATGTGTGCCACCCTGTCTGTGGATGCATCGACCGTGCCCACGCTTACAGTGGATCCTGTGGGGCCTGAGGTTTCACCACAGGATAAGTTGCTGGAAGACATGTTGCAGGACCTTCTAGATGGAACAGAGCATGGTCCTGTTGTTTCGACGGCGTGTCGTGAGTTAACGACTGAGGAATCCCCTAACATGGAAATGCAGGATAAAACCACGTTCGTACAGACACATGAGGTGGTGGTGGAGGTTCACCAGGAGGCTTCATCTAGCAAGGAGATGCATGTGGATGGCAGCTCCCGCAAACGTTCGGTGGGAGCGTCGGATATAGACGACATCTTGACACCAGGACAGCGCCCGGGGAGGAAATCGTGGGTGAAAGTGGCTGAACCGCCTGTCACAGAAGGGATAGTTTCAAGGTCCCAGCATAAGGGTAGAGTACGGGGGGAGGGGGGTCTCGAGAAGCAAAATGACAAAGACGGACAGTCTAATGTGCGAGTGGGAACAGGAAAGACCCAAAAACATAGAGGTTAACCACCTTTTTTGTAAATTCAAGTGTGTTACTATCAATGCCAATGGCCTAAGGACTGAAGTTAAAAAAGTGTGGATGGAGTGGTTTTTGCGTTGTTACGATGTAGATGTATGTTTTATGCAAGAACATAATTATAAATTCAGTAGAGAGTTATGGTTGAAAGGCTACCAAATGTATGTGAGTAATTCTTTAAAATTAAAGGGTGGGGTGGCTGTAGCGGTGAAGAAGTCCAGCCCTTGGAGCATCTTGGGATGGGAGGAGGGGGGAGATGGAAGGGTGGTAAGGGTGGATGGGTATTGGGGTGGGGCTAGAGTTTGTTTTATCAGAGTTTATATGCCAGTGGACAGTAACTCTAAAGTTAAAATAGACTTTGTGAGGGAGGCTTTAACGTTTCACATTCTGGGTTTACCTTTAATTTCGGTCTTAGGTGGGGACTGGAATTGCATTATCTGCCATGGGGATGTTGAGCCGAGGGGGGCGGGGTGCGTTCTACCTGTCCTAAGAAATCTGCTGGGGGATGCAGGGGTTTATGATGTATTGGGGAGGGGTGGGTGGGGGTGGAACATACGTTCGTGTGCAGAGGTTACGCGGCCAGACTGGATAGGATTTATGCAACACAAGGAATTCGAGTTGGGCGCGTGCAGACCCTTGATCTGGGGTTTTCCGATCACCGTGCAGTGCTAGCGGACTTGGACTGTGATAGAATGATCAGGGTTTATTCAGGGTATTGGAAACTGAATGGGCGGCTCTTGGAGGGGGAAGGGGATGGGTCTGCTTTTCAGGATTGGTGGAAGAATATCTGGGAAACGCAGAGGGCAGATGAATGTTTGTTGGAATGGTGGGAAACGCATGCCAAACCCAGAATAGCGAGTTATTATAAGAAGCAGGGAAAGGAGGAGGCAGGGTGGAGGTTTGGGCTACAAAACTATTTGGAGGGGCAGCTAAATGATTACTATGTGGAGGGTGGAAGTAGTAGGTATGACGACATTGAACATCTTCGTAGTCGACTTGCAGAAATTCACAATGAACGTTTTAATGCGGTTCGAGTCAGAGCAGGTATGGAAGAAGTGCTCTGGGGTGACAAACCTTCCAGTTGTGTCTTGCGCAAGTTCAGGGTCAGACAACAGGTGACGTCCCTCTTGCAATTGGAAGTATACACGGGTTTGGGTGGTTACCTGCCGGGTCAAGTACTTCTCACCACGGACAGCATGAGTTTTTATGCTGATCTATGGTTTGGGGAAAAGCTACGGCGGGGAGTAGGGGGGGTCCATGCGGGTGGCCTGGTGGGGAGGGATTTCAGAAAAGTTATAAGTGACAGGGATAGAACGGTACTAGAAGGTAGAATTCGAGTGGAGGAGGTAGAGGAGGCGATTTTTAGTATGAGTAAAGGAAGGGCACCAGGTATAGATGGCATTTCGAATGATTTTTATAGGGCGCATTGGGGAAGTATAAAGCATTGTTTGGTTGATGAGGGGAGGTTAGGTATGTCGCAAAGTACGGGGGTAGTTGTGTTGGTGCCCAAAAAGGGAGGGGGGGAGGGGTCTGAGTGCATATAGAGCTATATCTCTTATGTGCTCGGACTATAAAATCTTTGCAAAAGTTTTAGGAAATAGAATGAGGAAGGTTATGGGGTCGGTTATTCACGAGGGACAGCCAGGCATATCAGGTAGGAGCATGAGGGATGGGCATGTACGTATTAGGGAATTTTTGGAGGAATGTCAAGGGGGGGTGTCCTTGGGCTTTACTGGCAAAATGCTTACGACTGTGTTGATAGAGATTTATTGAGGCTTATTTTATTGAAGCAGAGTTTTGGAGAAAAGATTGTAAGATGGGTTGATACCTTGTATGTCTCAGCTATGATACGCGTACAGGTAAACGGTAAATTGGGGCAGCCGGTCTGTATGGAACGGGGTGTGAGGTAAGGGTGCCCCCTCTTCCAGCTGCTTTTTGCTTGTATGCAAAACCCCCTTTTATGAGCTGGTGGATGGTGGTTTGAGGCGTGGGACGCAGAGCAGTGATCATGCAGCACGTGTGGTCGGGCACGTAGATGATACCACGATTTTGTTAAAAGAGGAGGAGGATTTGTGGAACGTGGGATGGATTATTGAGTTTTTTGGGACAGAGTCTGGCATGTGCGTCAATAAAGCAAAATCGAAATTATTGGAGGTGGGTACATGGGTGGGGGGGGGGTCGAAAAGTATGGGTGGTCAATCGTGGTGAAACTTAGAATATGTGGTATCGTGTACATGGCAGATGAGAGGGAGGGCCGAAGGGTGAACTCAGAATTGGTGGTTAATAAGGCTTTAAATCGACTTTTGGGCTAAGAGCTGGGGATGTATCTTTGCAACAGAGGACAGTAGTGGTTAATACACTTGTTTATAGTGTATGGGGTGTGGCTGAGGTGTGCCCTTTAAGAGATGTAGATATTCAGGAACTGCAGAGACGGGTCTTACGTTATGTTTGGGGTTTTGGAAGGGCTTGGTTAAGCCGGGAGGTTGTCATGACCCATGTTCGTCGTGGGGGTTTAGGTCTCCTGGCTTTGGGGCCACAGGTGAAAGCCCTCAATGTTAAGCAGTGGTTCCTCAGGGCGGGCGGTGAGAAGGGCATCCGGGTGGGTCGGGTAATGATTGACATGTGTAAATGGTGGAGTGGCAGGGGATTAATCGAGTGTGAGGACATGCTACATTTGTTATTAAAGTTGAGAAATGTGCAACAGATTCGGGTGGGGCAAATGGTCAGCATATGTTGTCATAGGGAAATTGTACAGGGATTGTCTGTTTTCCACTGTATAATTGGGGGGAAATATGGGACGGATTTTGTAAACTTAAGTTGACACCAAGGGTTCATGAATTGGTGTACAGATTTGTTGTGGGGATTTTAGCATCAAAATCGGTCTTAAATAGGATGGGTTTGGTAAGGGAGGCGGATTGCTTACGTTGCGGTCTCGAAGAAACAGCTTTTCATGCAGTCTACTTTTGTGATACCTTGGACAAAGTTCGTTCGTGGCTGGGGCGGGTTTTCGATTTTCTTTGTGGGGGAACTATCTCAACCTTACGAGCCTTAACATTAGACGTTAGCGGAGTATCAAGTTAGGTACGAAGAGCAATAATGTATGTGGTGGCTGATTTTCTTTATATATCGTGGGGTATGCGGGAAACCGGGGGATCAGTTAGGAACAGGGCAATTGCGGCAGGTATCTACAGAACGTATTGCAGAAATAAACTCATATGTGGTAGAAGTTGGGATAATAGTTTTCCTGCAAACTATCGAAGTCTTACTGTTCAAAGGTTGCTGCAACTGGGGGTGGGGTAAGGCAACGGGGGGCTGGACTCCCCCCGTGGTAGCACCAAACGGTGGGTTAGGGACTTCAGGGCAGAGGGCGGGTTTTAGGGAGTGACGTGTATGTATTATGAATGGCCCGGTGGCCTGGTGGCTAAAGCTCCCGCTTCACACACGGAGGGCCCGGGTTCGATTCCCGGCGGGTGGAAACATTCGACACGTTTCCTTACACCTGTTGTCCTGAACCTACCATCATTCTTGGAGATTTTAATGCCAGACATAAGAATATTGGTGGGTCTATAACAAACACCAATGGAACTAAACTAGTGAGATTGCTAAATGAGCATGATAATGTTCGAGTTGTGGGCACTACTGAGCCTACTCACATATATGGTGGCATACTAGATCTGTGTCTTGGATTTAATACATCATATACGATGCATGACTCTGTCATAGTTGATGATCTTCTATCTGATCACTTCCCAAGACTAACAACTGTCAATCTTGATCACATCTCCAGCAATCAAGGAGCTAAATACAGAAGGAGGGAACTTATTCTCAAACCAGAACACAGAGACAACTTTATTAACCACTTGGATTAATGGTATAAGAAATACGAGCCCATTGGCACACAAAAATTTAATGATGATTTAATTA